>NC_091998.1:68049553-68247416 GCF_044704955.1 Pristiophorus japonicus | reverse complement strand
GAGACAAACAGTGAGAGCGAGAGAGAGAAAAAAGTGAGAGAGAGAGAGAGAAAAAGTGAGAGAGAGAGAGAGAAAAAAGTGAGAGAGAGAGAGAGAAAAGTGAGAGAGAGAGAGAGAAAAAAGTGAGAGAGAGAGAGAGAAAAAAGTGAGAGCGAGAGAGAGAAAAAAGTGAGAGAGAGAGAGAGAAAAAGTGAGAGAGAGAGAGAGAAAAAGTGAGAGAGAGAGAGAAAAAGTGAGAGAGAGAGAGAAAAAGGAGAGAAGAGAGAAAAAAGGAGAAGGAAAAGAAGAAAAAGTGAGAGAGAGAGAGAGAAAAAGTGAGAGAGAGAGAGCTCTCCCCCCATCTCTCTCTCTCTCTCCCCCCTATCTCTCTCTCTCTCTCCCCCCTATCTCTCTCTCTCTCTCCCCCCTATCTCTCTCTCTCTCTCCCCCCTATCTTCTCTCTCTCTCCCCCCTATCTCTCTCTCTCTCTCCCCCCTATCTCTCTCTCTCCTCCCCCCCCCTATCTCTCTCTCTCCCCCTATCTCTCTCTCTCTCTCCCCCCTATCTCTCTCTCTCTCCCCCCTATCTCTCTCTCTCTCTCCCCCCTCTCTCTCTCTCTCTCTCTCCCCCCTATCTCTCTCTCTCTCTCCCCCCTATCTCTCTCTCTCTCTCCCCCCTATCTCTCTCTCTCTCTCCCCCCCTACTCTCTCTCTCTCTCCCCCCTATCTCTCTCTCTCTCTCCCCCCTATCTCTCTCTCTCTCTCCCCCCCTATCTCTCTCTCTCTCTCCCCCCTATCTCTCTCTCTCTCTCCCCCCTATCTCTCTCTCTCTCTCCCCCCTATCTCTCTCTCTCTCTCCCCCCTATCTCTCTCTCTCTCTCCCCCTATCTCTCTCTCTCTCTCCCCCCTATCTCTCTCTCTCTCTCCCCCCTATCTCTCTCTCTCTCTCCCCCCTATCTCTCTCTCTCTCTCCCCCCTATCTCTCTCTCTCTCTCCCCCCTATCTCTCTCTCTCTCTCCCCCCTATCTCTCTCTCTCTCTCCCCCCTATCTCTCTCTCTCTCTCCCCCTATCTCTCTCTCTCTCTCCCCCTATCTCTCTCTCTCTCTCCCCCCTATCTCTCTCTCTCTCTCCCCCCTATCTCTCTCTCTCTCTCCCCCCTATCTCTCTCTCTCTCCCCCCCTATCTCTCTCTCTCTCTCCCCCCCTATCTCTCTCTCTCTCTCCCCCCTATCTCTCTCTCTCTCCCCCCTATCTCTCTCTCTCTCTCCCCCCTATCTCTCTCTCTCTCTCCCCCCTATCTCTCTCTCTCTCTCCCCCCTATCTCTCTCTCTCTCTCCCCCCTATCTCTCTCTCTCTCTCCCCCCTATCTCTCTCTCTCTCTCCCCCCTATCTCTCTCTCTCTCTCCCCCCTATCTCTCTCTCTCTCTCCCCCTATCTCTCTCTCTCTCCCCCCTATCTCTCTCTCTCTCTCCCCCTATCTCTCTCTCTCTCTCCCCCCTATCTCTCTCTCTCTCTCCCCCCTATCTCTCTCTCTCTCTCCCCCCTATCTCTCTCTCTCTCTCCCCCCTATCTCTCTCTCTCTCTCTCCCCCCTATCTCTCTCTCTCTCTCCCCCCTATCTCTCTCTCTCTCTCCCCCCTATCTCTCTCTCTCTCTCCCCCCTATCTCTCTCTCTCTCTCCCCCCTATCTCTCTCTCTCTCTCCCCCCTATCTCTCTCTCTCTCTCCCCCCTATCTCTCTCTCTCTCTCCCCCCTATCTCTCCCCTGCTGTCCGGGCTGTGGAACTGCATCTGCTGCGATGATTTCCTAACCAGTGCCGATTTTGTTACCTGCCCAGAAGGTGTTCCCACAGCAGTCACATACGCCGTCCGAAGAAAAATTGTATTAAATGGGAGCTGGCCAAACTTGCATAAATGGCCAGAATTGGCCCGGGTAGCAGGTTGCGCCCTCAATGAGGTAAAAAAAAAAAACGAACCTAAAAAATTGTAACTAACTGAGTTACACTGGCGCACAATCTTTGGGAAACTTGGATATTTTAATTTAGGCCAAAAAAACAGCGCGAATAACTGGGGAAAATGGAGCCCATAATGTGTCTTTTGGTGCAAATAAGGAGGAAACACCAAGCTTGAGGTCTTCCTACTGATGCTGCTTTTCGATAAACTCTTATCTTCAGAAAATAGGTGATTGAGCAAAAATAAAATGGTTGGAGCTAAGGTCTACTTTACAAATTTTCCAGCTCAATTGCCTTAAGCACTGCACTGGGAGTATGAGCTGAGATTATGTGCTCAAGTCTCTGCAGCGGGGCTTGAACCCACAACCTTCGAACCCCGAGGCAAGAGAGCTATGACTGAGCCTCAGCCAACACACGCACGCACCATCATTGTACAACGGGGACAGAATGATCACAGTAAACGGAACCACGCCAGCCTGTAATTATCCCCCACTCGAAGCTACTCTTCATTTTTATCAAAAATTATTCGAAGCAAGTAAAACCGCAGGTTTGTAAAGTACTGAATCGAGACGTGACATTGAGCCAACTTGCTCAGGCAGATTGTGAGAAAGGATGGCTGCTGGCATCACCATTTCTGCCAATTCTGATCTGCTTTGTGTGTTGTGCGCTCTTCATCGCAAACCACTTAATTTCCCCTTGTCTCCAGAGCGGGTGACAGCCAGTGTTCCAGACAGTGATTTAGCCAAGTAATAAAACAAGACAAGCTGCTGTCAGGAAACTCTTGGGAGCTGTCAAGGATTCCCGGGCTGGTCAAATTGCACTCCTCAGTGAAATAGCAACCTGGCACTTGCAATTGGACTTGGTGCTGGTCACAAAATAACAGAAGGTCTACTTTACCCTTTAATTAACAACAGGGGATCAAAATACCATCCTCAGAAATTGCACAATTCAAGGCTCCGCCTCTCACACTTGTCCTTTTCTAAAACAAAAACCATCAGTGGAATAATTATTACTGCGGACTCTGACTG
Organism: Pristiophorus japonicus; assembly: GCF_044704955.1. Classification (NCBI taxonomy): domain Eukaryota; kingdom Metazoa; phylum Chordata; class Chondrichthyes; family Pristiophoridae; genus Pristiophorus; species Pristiophorus japonicus. The sequence goes on along the minus strand of NC_091998.1, from coordinate 68,244,460 downwards.
CAAAATCTGATTATTGCTGAAGAATCTGAATAGTACTGCACTCTGAATGTTACTGCACTCTGTATATTACTGCAGACTGAATATTACTGCAGACTGAATATTACTGGAGACTGAATATTACTGGAGACTGAATATTACTGCAGAGTGAATATTACTGGAGACTGAATGTTACTGGAGACTGAATATTACTGCAGACTGAATATTACTGGAGACTGAATATTACTGGAGACTGAATATTACTGCAGAGTGAATATTACTGCAGTCTCTGAATATTTCTGCGGAGTGAATATTACTGCAGACTGAATATTACTGCAGGCTGAATATTACTGCAGACTGAATATTACTGCAGACTATTACTGTGTCTGAATGGCCTAGAAGTTCTGTCTCGGACAGAGGCGCAAGCGGGTGTTATAGGATCAGCTGCCCGTTACACGCAGTCAATGGGAATGTATCTCAGGTGCTGTGAATGCTGTACGTCCGATCTGATACCGCCCGTTTTTCGTGCTTCCCCTGAGACGAATTTTTGGGCCAATGATACTTCAGACTGTTTATTTCTGCAGTCTTGTTATTTCTGCTGTCTCATTCCTTTATTTCTTTTTCTGTGAAAAATAGCTGGACATTTTCCAAAGTGAAGCACATTGTGGTTGTATTTTAGTAAGCCTGAGATTCCATGTTCAGCAGCGCTGCGCAATCTCACTGGCCTTTAATCGGGCCTTCATACTCCTGGTGAGCCAATGAATCTTCCGCTAATGTATTGCGCAGATGACGATTTGGCTATATGGGCGATGGAAAATCGATGTCCTTTGTTCAGCAGGCATTTAATCATTCATCTAGTGAGGCGCTCAGAACAACAGCAGCAAGGGAAGTCTGAACACAAAGGGATATTGTATTCCGAAGTAATCGGACTTGTTAAATGTGCTGTATTGAGGGGTTGGGAAGGGGAATATTTTCATGTTTGGATCAGAGAATGATGGAAGTGCCGAGGGGCTTGTGTGTAACGAGACGTCATCACCGAGCACAGTGACCTGTTGTCGCCCCGGAACGAAGAGTCGATTGCACCCCGTGGTCGATGCCCGTGACAGCATTGTGGGGCTTTAGGCTGCTCGCGGGGCAAAATATAACGGCAGCTCCGGTGCTGAAAATGTTGTAAACGGCCGACTTACCAGTGGCGTCCTTCTCGTCTGCATATCGCGGGGTCCGTGCCGCGATGTTGCCGCCACAGCCCCCAGCTCCATGGTGGTGTAGCGGTGGCCCCCATCTCCCTAATGCAGAGTCCGCAGTGTGCCTGCCCCTTTAATGGAAGGGATTCCTGCCAGCACTACGCGCCTCTCTGCGTAGCGCTGGAGAATTCCCGTTGGTTCGCGCCCCGGACCCGCCCCTGAGAGGGAGTAAAGTGAGAGATGTTGCGCTCTCGGGGAACGGTAAGCCCAATTTAGCGGATGGGCCGGGACCTCTGCACCAGCTGCAGGAAGTCTTGCCTCGCAGCTGTTAACGCCCCCCAGCCGGGGCGCTACGCAATTTCACACTCATAATAACTAGGAGCAGGAGTCAGCCATTCGGCCCCTCGAGCCTGCTCTGCCATTCAATAAACTCATGGCTGATCTTCAACCTCAACTCCACTTTCCCCACCCGAGACCCATATCCCGCGATTCACTTAGTGTCCAAAAATCTATCGATCTCAGCCTTGAATATACTCAAAAACTGAGCCTCCACAACCCTCTGGGACAGAGAATTCCAAAGATTCACCACCCTCTGAGTGAAGAAGTTTCTCCTCATCTCAGTCCTAAATGGCCGACCCCTTATCCTGAGACTGTGACCCCTGGTTCTAGACTCCCCAGCCCGGGGGAAACATCCTCTCAGCATCTACCCTGTCAATCCTCCTCAGAATTTTGTAAGTTGCTGAATGGTACCAGGACTGAAGGACAGTTGTGTGTGGAGACTGTAGAAGCTGGGGTTGTTCTCCTTGGAGCAGAGAAGGTTAAGAGGAGATTTGATCGAGGTGTTCAATATCATGAGGGGTTTTGATTGTGTAAATAAGGAGAACCTGTTTCCAGTGGGAGATGGGTCAGTGACCAGAGGTCACAGATTTAAGGCGATTGGCAAAAGAACCAGAGGCGACATGAGGAAACATTTTAGTGCGCAGCGAGTTGGTGTGAGTTGCCCGGAAGGTATTACCTGAAAGGGCGGTGGAAGCAGATTCAATTGTAACATTCAGAAGAGAATCAGATAAATACTTGAAGGGAAAGCATTGAAAGGGCTATGGGGAGTGGGACTAATTACACAGCTCTATTCCTGTGCTGTTTCATTCGATGATTCATGGCATGGACCAGCTGGGATGAATGTCTATGTCTTATGTACCTATGTAAGTTGGCACCCTCCAGATTTCTTTCCTGGCTCCCACCATGTTCCTTTGAATGGTAATTGGGAGTTGCTGATGCAGAATCATTTATCTATAGCTGTCCAGGGAGAGTTCGCTGTCTTCTGACCTGCAGAAGCCATGTGCAAGTGTGCAGTCTTTCAAGTTTTATCTCACGCAGTTGCATTCTTCATGTTCAGCAGTGAATAACCACTTTGTTGTCTACGATTCTTGGGAGAAATTAATCAAATGTTCATTCAGGCAGGCCAGCACAATTTTTCATGGCTAATTGTCTGTATTAATATTGTAATTCTAAAGTGGGTGCACAAACAGAGAGACATGGGGGTATATGGGCACAAATCACTGAAGGTGGCAGGGCAGGTTGAGAAAGTGGTTAAAAAAGCTAACAGGAACCCGGGCTTCATAAATAGAGGCATAGAGTACAAAAGTATGGCAGTTATGATGAACCTGTATAAAACATCGGTTCGGCCCCAGCTGGAGTATTGTGTCCAATTCTGGGCACCACACTTTAGGAAGGATGTGAAGGCCTTAGAGAGGGAGCAGAAAAGATTTATGAGAATGGTTCCAGGGATGAGGGACTTCAGTTCCGTGGATAGACTGGAGAAGCTGGGGTTGTTCTCCTTGGAGCAGAGAAGGTTGAGAGGAGATTTGATTGAGGTGTTCAAAATCATGAGGGGTCTGGACAGAATAGATAGCGAGAAACTGTTCCCATTGGTGGAACCAGAGGGACACAGATTTAATGCGATTGGCAGAAGGTCCAAAGGCAACATGAGGGAAAACGTTTTTACGCAGAGGGTGGTTGGGATCTGGAATGCGCTGCCTGAGAGGGTGGGGGAGGCAGACTCAATCGTGGCTTTCAAAAGGGAGTTGGATAAGTCCCTGAAGGGAAATAATTGCAGGGGAAAGGGCGGGGGAGTGGGACTGGCTGAGGTGCTCCTGCAGAGAGCCGGCACGGGCTCGACGGGCCGAATGGCCTCTTACTGAGCTGTGACCGTTCTATGATTCTATAATTCTATATATTGCATGTGCGGGGAATGTAACAGGGGTGAAAATGGGACATCATCATCGCCAGGGCTGCCGGTTTGCACCTCCGCTAATTCCTCACAATTTCGCGAGAGCCTGAAGCGTTCCTCCACCCCCCTCATCCCCCGAGGGAGAAATCATTAGCCACCCACCCACCCCCACCTCCCCCCCCCCCCCCGGGGAGAAATCGTTCGCGCCCCCCAGGGGTAGTAACAGGATCCACAAATGATACAAATTTCTCCTCCTAGTTTTTTACAACAGACTTTCACACTGCAATGTACACAAGTGACGAGAGTCTTCATTCTTCTATGATGTTCAGATTTCCAAACAGAACTAAAGCCCATGGGAGCAGTTGTAAGTGATACAAACACCTCAGACATCAGGCCTGTCGGTCGTTGCTGATTGGCGACACAATAGTAAGGGATACTGTATATCCTGCTAGTGGGCAGGTTCTCGTACATCATCTAGGTCTTGCAAACTGGCTATTGCTTTGAGCATATCTGATTTAATTAGCCCCTTAGAATGGAGTTCCTGTATCCTGACTGATCAATTAACCTGGTCTGGTCCTGCAGACAATTTGAGGGTTAAATTGAATAACCCGATGTGAAGATGGCTCAGCCTGTGAGAAAACATGCACCAAGTCTTTGTGCTGCTGCACTGGAGATCTTGGTGTAGGAGGTGGAGAGAAGGAGGGATATCCTTTATCCTTGGGTGCGTAGGAGGCCATAGAGACATATGCTCAGGAGGTAGTTGGAGGGTGTAGCGCTCAATGCCAAGGGTATAGCAACAACAACACAATGCATTTATATAGTCCATTTAACATAGAACTACATCCCAAGACCTTATTGCAGTGCAGGAAGAAGTTTAATGATGTGACATGGATTGTCAAGGTGAGTTCAATCTTCAAATGGCATATCCCACCAGCTACACCACCAGACTCACCAATTCTTCTACTCACTACACCCCCATCGCCCATCCACCAACAACCTCTATCTATCAGTACTGAACTTTTCAATTCATATGCTTTACCTCACCCTCACACTGCTGCCAGGGAATCTCAGAGTTCTGCCATCGTGGCTCTGGATACCACTGTTGAAAGGGGCGCTGCATCGCAACAGTCCAGCAATCTGTTGTCCAACAGATCACCAGGATTGCTGAGGTGCCGCCCTGGGGGAGCGGCAGTGACTCCACGGAACAGGAACATGCAGTCCCTCTCAGGGTGACAGCATTCCTGCACCCACCCCTGCCACTCCGCCCAGAATACCGCCACCCAGGCCGAGACCTTGCAGTCTGAAGCCGGGCCTTCTAGGCCCAGAGCTGTTCGAGGTCGCCCTCTAAGGCCATCTGCAGTCTCCTCAATTGGAGGTCAGCAGCCTCCCACCAGCCTTGCTGCAGTCACTGGGGCAGCACCTCGCCGGAGCACTAGGGGAGGCACAGGCACATGGAGGGCAGGTGCTAAGGGAATGCACAAGGGTCATTCGTTGTTAGGTGGATCCAATGATTATTCAGATAAATTATGGTTTGATTGTACATCTGGGGTTGGTTTTTATGTCTGCGGTCAAGTGAGCGAGGTCCCAATAAATGTCATCAGCATGATGATGTGATGTTTAGTGAAAGGAATGTGGGACTGTTGATGAAAGGGGAGGTTCAGTTAAGGTCACTGGAATCACTCTTGAATCATCTTCTCACATAGAGCCCTGGTAGCGAGGCCCTGTCTGACATTGACTGAAAACCAGAAAGGTCCCAGGTTTGATCATGGCCTGGCCACAGTCGGAAGCTCTGAGTGGCCTCAGTGGTCCTGGTTTAGATAACGGAAATGATTCTCCTGATCATTATCAGTCAACCCTGTAGAATGTTGGGAGATGTAATGTATTTGCTTCCTGGGTTCTTTGCTTAAGAATTCACAGCAACACATTGCTATTAAGAACTAGTTGGTTTATTAACAAAGGTTTAACAATCACAAGACACATTACCAGTTCATCCACCAGGCTCACAACTACCTGTCCCATCGTGGATCTCCCGAACCCAACTGGCTGGGGTTTTATTGAGTCTTGTGAACATCACGTGACTGGCTAAGCCACTCACAATGCAACAGCTCTACAAACCTGTGAGCATACTCACAGTGGGTACATTACAGGTGAGAACAGGATCAGGAGATGCCCACCCATGGTCCCACAGCTGGACGACACACTGGTAGGGCTCTCGTTAATAATAGCCAGTTGAATGAGATACCAGAGGTCCCCAGGGAGTTGCACCCCATTAAGGATTACATTGGATTACATCAGATTTATAGCACAGAAACAGGCCATTCGGCCCAACCAGTCCATGCCGGCGTTTATGCTCCACTCGAGCCTCCTCCCGTCTTTCCTCATTGAAATCTATCAGCATAACCCTCTATTCCCTTCTCCCCCATGTGTTTGTCCAGCCTCCCCTTAAATGCATCGATACTATTCACTTCAACCACTCCCTGTGGCAGCGAGTTCCACATTCTCACCACTCTCTGGGTAAAGAAGTTTCTCCTGAATTCACTATTGGATTTCTTGGTGACTATCTTATATTGATGGCCTCTAGTTATGCTCTTCCCCACAAGTGGAAACATTCTCTCTGTATCCACTCAATTAAAACCTTTCATAATTTTAAAGACCTCTATTAGGTCACCCCTCAGCCATTTTCCAGAGAAAGAGACCCAGCCTGTTCATCCTTTCTTGATATGTATACCCTCGCATTTCTGGTATCATCCTTGTAAATCTTCTCTGCACCCTCTCCGGTGCCTCTATATCCTTTTTATAATATGGCGACCAGAACTGTGCACAGTTACTCTAAGTGTGGTTTAACCAAGGTGCAATACAGGTTTTGCATAATGTCCTGACTTTTCAATTCTATCCCTCTAGAAATAAACCTTAGTGTTTGGTTTGCTTTTTATTGCCTTGCTAACCTGTGTCACAACGTTTAGAGATTTGTGTATTTGTATCCGAGATCCCTTTGTTCCTCTACCCCACCCAGACTCCACCCTCCCAGTAATAAATGACCTCCCTATTCTTCCTACCAAAATATAATATATCACATTTATCTGCGTTGAACTTCATTTTCTAATTATATGCCCATTCTGCAAGTTTATTAATGTCCTCTTGTCATTTGTCCTCCTCAGTAATAACTATTTCTCTCCCCCCCCACCTCGCCATTTAGCGTTATTTGCAAATTGAGACATTTGTTTTTGATTCCAAAGACTGAATCATTAATGCTAATTGTGGACAGCAGTGGTCCCAGCACTGATCCTTGTGGAATATCACTACCCACATTCTGCCCCTGTGAATAGCTATCCTTTACCCTACTCTCTGCTTTCCGTCTTGAAACCAGCTAGCGATCCATTCTGATACTTGTCCCCTGACCCCACATTCTCTGACCTTGTCCATCAGTCTATTATGGGGTACCTTATTGAAGACCTTTTGCAAATGCAGATACATTACATCTACTGCATTACCCTTGTCTAGTTGCTCTGTTGCCTCTTCAAAAAATTTAATGAGATTGGTCAAGCAAGACTTTCCCTTTTGAAATCCATGCTGACTATTAATTATATTTTTGGCTTCTAGATGTTCTATTTGGGGTTCACAAGGGGTTGTCGTATGAAGAAAGGTTGAGCAAGTTGCATCGACACTCATTGGAGTTTAGAAGAATGAGAGGTGATCTTATTGAAACGTATAAGATTCTGAGGGGGCTCGACAGGGTAGATGCAGAGAGGATGTTTCCCCTCGTGGGGGAGTCTAGAACTAGGGGGTATAGTTTCAGAATAAGGGGTCGCTCATTTAGAACATAAATGAGGAGGAATTTCTTCTCTCAGAGGGTGGTGAATCTGTGGAATTCTCTGTCCCAGAGAGCTGTGGAGGCTGGGTCATTGAATATATTCAGGTTGGAGATGGACAGATTTTTGAGCGATAAGGGAGTAAAGGGTTATGGTGAGCGGGCAGAGAAGTGGAGTTGAGGCCAAGATCAGATCAGCCATGGTCTTATTGAATGGATTGAAGGGCCAAATGGCCGACTCCTGTTCCTATTTCTTATGTTCTTATGTTATTAAATGTGTATAGTAATGTCACTGCGATCTCTTCCCTAGATTCTTTTAAAACGCATGGGTTTTTTTCTCTTTGAATTTGATTAGTTTATTAAATATAGCGCCTCTTTTTATTTTAAACGCAGTTATTTCATTACTAATCTCATGTTCCAATGTCATGTCCACCTGTTCTATCTTTCGGGTAAATGCTGAGGCAAAGTAATTGTTGAATATTTCTGCCATTCCCCAATCACTGCCAGTGTGATCATACTGTCCATCCCTTAGTGGCCCAAGTCCCATCCTGACCTTTCTTTTTTTATTGATGTGCCTGTAAAATATTTTACTATTTTGTTTTATGTTCCTTGATCATTTAATTGCATAGTTCCTGTTAGATCTCTTAATTTCCAATGAAATACGAATTCCGATGGTAGTTTTAACTTTTTAATACTGGCAGAGAGCAACAAACTGCTGGCTGATTGCCAGTTTCTTTGTCTTACTGAGACACATGGTCAAAATGGCTGTACTTTATACCTGGATCAATTTACAGAAAATAACTCACCTTCTTTGACCTTATTGGCTCAATTGAAAGTCTTTTAACGTTTTATTGGCTCGCTACCCAAGGTCCGAAAATGTCAAGTTGATTGATGAGTTAATGCAACATGCTGAGCAGCACGTAGTAGCTTTGACTTAGGGGGTCTGTGAATTTTCAAAGCCTGTCTAAATGAGCCTGTTTGAATTCTCTATCAATCCCCCCTTTGATTCTTTCACAAACTGAATCATTAAACTTCAGGTATCACTGGTTGAACATTCTACAAAATAATTTCATACATGTTAATAGTTTCCTTCCAAAATTTGTTGATGTGTTTCGCCACATGTCCGGACTAGTAGCTTCCACACAAATTTACACCAACCCGAATTCCATCGTGGCCACAATGGAAGTCTGGTTTTAGTAGGTTAATTAACCTTATTCCAATTTAATCCAAATCAATATCTTAATTCAACCAGTAAACCACTTTTCCTTAAGCATAACATACCCCTGTGCCACGTACAGACGGTCTGCTGGGACCTGCAAGATGTCTCACCTGCGGGACAGCAGCTACAGCCGCCTGGTCGCAACAACATTTAATCAACATAAACAAACAATATAAAAGTAAAAGAATTACAACAAATAGAATTAAACCTTCCACCAATGAAGTTCCTATTGAACCTAGCCATTCAGTGGCTCCGCTCCACAAAGTGAAGGATGGGGGTTGCTTAAGTTTTTCTACCTCCTTTTGGATATGCTCCGCCAAGTGGGTCATTTCTTCGGAGCTATCTGGGATATATGTGCAACACTCAGTTCCGAGTAGGGTGCAAGTACCTCCCTTTTCAGCCAGGATGTAATCAAGGGCCAGTCTATTCTGTAGGGCTACTGTGCGGATTGCTACCATTTCTGCATTGATTTTAACTAGGGCCTCTGAGGTATCATTGGCTACCCGTTCCACAACGGATGCCATGTTAATGGATTCCCTTGCCAGTTTGGCGGTCCCATACCCAGGGATCAGAATGGCAAAGAACATCTCTGTTTCTGTGATAGCTCTCTTAGGACAGTGTAAATGTTCCGACAGTGACTTTATATGATTCATATAAGGCACAATGTAGGCTAAATAGCAGGATCCCATCCAATTCTGGGGCAACCAAGGGTAGGCCTTGTGGCCACACACCCAATAGGTGCCATTATATGCAATGAATGTTAGCTGTTTCTTTGTCAGCAACACTCGGGGCCTGTCCAGGCTTTTCCATCTGTTTTATTCAGAATCCCCGTTACGTTAAAAATTCCCACATTGGCCCAGTTTGGACGGTTCCATGGCTTGATTATATTATAATTCCGGGAGCAGTTACTATACCCCATATTTTGGCCTCCTTTGATGTTTCTAATCAGACAGACCGATTCCCCCGGTCTTCCTATTCCCGTTGTATTAGTGATAACAAAAAATGGGGGCTGTTTGGAATTATTGTACCACAGTTGGTATCCCCCTTCAAAGGTAGTCAAATTGTAACCTGCTGACTTCCATTTACGTGCCCAGTTTTCCGTATCCTCAAACGCATTGCCTGTTTTATTATCCACTCAGCCATTTCTGAGATATTCAAGGGAACTGGCCTCAAGGGAATCCCTCCCTTTGAGTGAATAGGAATATGCGCACACACCCAACAACTAGAAATGTTACCTTGTTTGGCGTAAATGTATGACATATATAAAAAGGTATTTACATGTAATTCCCTTGCTACCCTACTATTTCCCTTTGGTGCAGAGGGTCGGCTAGTAAGAAGTAGGCAAATGCCTATAATACCTACAATCAATAATACAGTAAATTTATACATTTTCGCAAAAAGTAATTGTCCTTATTAGATTTCAGCTTCAATTACGGGTGCTCGTTTAACGTGTGAAGCATGGATCCAGGCTTTCTTTCCTTGGACTTTAACAGCTGCCTGGGTGGTCAATAACACTTGATAAGGTCCCTCCCACTTGGCACCCAAAGGTTCTTTATGCAACTTTTTCACATACACCCAGACTCCCGGGATGATGTCGTGTCCTCCTTCGGGTGGATTACCCCAAGCTGCCGATACCTGTCGGGAAACAGAACTAATAGCATTGGTTAAGTTCTGACAGTATGATAACAAAGTGTCACTCATTAAGTGAACATCAGCTTTCCGTAAATCGATAGTTCCTGGCAGCGACATGGGTCTTCCTGTTATAATTTCAAATGGGCTTAGACCTGTAGTTCTGTTCGGGGTTGCCCTAATGCTGCATAGCAATATTGGTAGTGCCTGGGGCCATGGTGTTCCTTCTTGGTGATTTGTGCTTTGTCAATGCTGGCTTTATGTCCTTTCAGCCGAAGGTGATCCAGCAAAGCTCGTAAATCTTGTTCATGCTGTTCTTCTGTGTTTGAAGCTAGCAGGATATCGTTGGGGTAAGCATGTTAATTCCGCCCCTGTGTCTAAAAGACAGTCCACATCCTTATCGCCCACCCTCACAGTTATATAGCCCATCTCCCCTTTGTTGTATTAGTGCGAGGAGGGGGGCCAGGGTGGGCTCTAATCGTTTTTTGCTATCCCAAGTAACTCCTTCTGTTGTTGTATTGTCAGTCGCTTAAATGCTTCTATGAGGTCGTTATCTTGTGACAAGCCTGGCTTGTTGACTGAATTGTATCCCTGGCTGCGTCCTCTTCCCCAGCCACGACCTTGCTGTTTTGCCCTGCACGTCTTGGCCCAGTGACCTTCTTTCCCACAATAATGACATTTTCCAGGTAATTTTCCTAATGACTGTTTATCGGAATCCTGGGATTTCCATCCCATAGCCTGTACAGCTCGGACTTTAGCTCCCATATCCCGATCTAATTGGTTACATCGAACCACCAATGCTGCAAAGGTAGTTCCTCTACCTTCCCAGTCCGGTAACACTACCTTAAGCATTTTGGACAGTTCTGGCTTTAGACCTGCCACGAAAGCCGCTTTCAGGGGTCCAAACACTTGTTCATCCATTTCCTCATCCGTATTATTCATACCCGAATGTTCTAGCCACGTGCATCTAAACCGCTCGTCATACTCCAGGACCTCCTCTGTTCCTTTCTGTTGGCAGGCTGCAATTTTTCCCCAGTCTGTCTTAGCTGGACTGAAGGCTTGCAGCCAGTGTTTAATCGCTTCCCATCCTGTGTCTAATTCTTGCTCATTCTGCCCCAAAGCTTCTTCTACCTTGTCGTGCAATTTTCTTCCCTGTATTTTTGGCACCATTATGGTCAAAATTTGCATTCTGTCCCAGGGATGAAGTTGATATATATTTCTTAAGCGGTCCAATTGGTCCCACGTTTTTACTCTGCCTTTCTTTGGATTGGGCAATTCCTTGGACCATTTATCAATTTTCTCTGGGTCTGCCGGATCATGAACTAAGTATTCTTCGTACACCCTTCTCTTTGTTTTTTTGGTTCCGCCCTCATCCGCAGTCTCTTCTGATTTGACTACAACTCGTCTTTTTTTAAACGGGGCAAAGCGCACCCCTAATTCTTCATCATCCTCCGACACTGTATCGTCAGAGGATTCAGAATCCGTATCTATTCCTCGGTCGTGTCTTCGGGTTTGCGCTTTTAATTTATCCAAACATGGGTACCCTGGGAATTGATCAATACATTTTCCTTTTCCTATTACTGTCTCTTGACCTAATGATTTTTTCCATTCTTTAATTTCACCTTTAAGATCTTTAACTTCCGCTTCCAGCTTTTCAAGTTCAAGCTTTTTCTGTCGCAGTTGTGCACAAACTGCTTGCAATTGGTCCTTTGTAATGGTCAGTTCTCGATCATGTTGGGAACGCATTATAATTTCATTCCAGTTTCGAATCTGGCCCATAACCGCTAGGGACCATCTAGTTCGCTCTTTATTTTTCATACGGGTCGTTTTTCCCCAGACCCTTTTAATCTCGTCCAAGGACCATTGTCCTTTGGAGGTTCCGTACTTTTGTTCGATCTTAATACAGGTTTTAGATAAGTTGAATTGTTGCTCTATGTATTCTTTCAACTGTTCGAGAATTAAATCTAAAGAAACTTGAGGTGGTGCCTGCCCACCTTTAACAGTTGTAGGCAGTTCTTTGCTATTATCTCCTGCTGCCATTATATTGAGTTCTTTACTGGGGTCTCGAGTCGTAAGCTTTCTAGCTCATCAATAGGTCGGTGATTAATTAACTAACACACCGCCGAAGTTTAGACGTCTATGGGATCTCGAGCCAATCACCAACCGGAGGGTTCGCAAACCGGAGGCTTTCGGAATCGCGTAGAAGGAGAGACGAATTTAGACTTTTGACCGAGGACTTTTTTTTTTTAAAAGAGGAGTCCTTACCTCAGTATGTAGGTCCGATGTCCAAAATTCTGTTTCTTTCCTCAGCGATCCTGTTCGCAGCGCCAAAATTGTTAGATCTCTTAATTTCCAATGAAATACGAACTCCGATGGTAGTTTTAACTTTTTAATACTGGCAGAGAGCAACAAACTGCTGGCTGATTGCCAGTTTCTTTGTCTTACTGAGACACATGGCCAAAATGGCTGTACTTTATACCTGGATCAATTTACAGAAAAGAACTCGCCTTCTTTGACCTTATTGGCTCAATTGAAAGTCTTTTAACGTTGTATTGGCTCGCTACCCAAGATCCGAAAATGTCAAGTTGATTGATGAGTTAATGCAACATGCTGAGCAGCACGTAGTAGCTTTGACTTGGGGGTCTGTGAATTTTCAAAGCCTGTCTAAATGAGCCTGTTTGGATACTCTATCAGTTCCTCTTTGCTTTCCTAATTGTTTTTTTGACTTCTCTCCTAATCTCTTCGTATTCTCCCTTATCAGGCTCTCCCCTGCTGTCCATATACTAAATGTATGCCTCTTTCCGTACCCACAATTTTTCCCTTGTGGCTTTATTTAGCCATGGTGTCTCATTCGTTTGCCGTGTAGGAGTTCCGAGTAGAGCGCTTGGTTTGGGAGCCTTGTGTCAGGCATGCGGACGATGTGGCCCGCCCTGCAGAGCTGGTCGAGTGTGATCAGTGCTTCGATGTTGGGGATGTTGGGGATGTTGGGGATGCTGGGGATGCTGGGGATGTTGGCCTGATCGAGGACACTGATGTTGCTGCGTATGCCCTCCCAGGAGATTTGCAGGATCTTGCAGAGACATCGTTGGTGGTATTTCTCCAGCAATTTGAGATGTCTACTGTATATGGTCCCAGGTGGGCAGAGGAAATGTTTCAAGGACACCCTCAAAGCCTCCCTGATAAAATGCAACATCCCCACCAACACCTGGGAGTCCCTGGCCAAAGACTGCCCTAAGTGCAGAAAGAGCATCCGGGAGGGCGCTGAGCACCTCCAGTCTCATCACCGAGAGCATGCAGAAACCAAGCGCAGGCAGCGGAAGGAGCGTGCGGCAAACCTGTCCCACCCTCCCTTTCCTTCAACCACTGTCTGTCCCACCTGTGACAGAGACTGTAATTCCCATATCAGACTGTTCAGTCACCTGAGAACTCACTTTTAGAGTGGGAGCAAGTCTCCGAGGGACTGCCTATGATGATGATGTCTCATTAGTGTTTAGCTTGTTCTTGTTTTTTAGCGGAATATATTTTTCTTGGAATCTGTTGATCACCGTTTGAAATGTTTCCCACTGCTGTTGTACGACAATGTTTGCCAATATTGTTGCCCATGTTATTTTCCCAATTTCTGTTCTTAGCTCCTCAAAATCAGCTTTTCTCCAATCTATTACCCTGGTCTTCTTCATACTTATAGCGAGGCTGGGGCACGTTCAGGAATGGGCAAGAGCAGGTTAAATTAAATGGGTTAAAAGATTGCCAATTGATAAGCAATGGATCTGTATATTGTAAATATGTTCAGATGTGGTCTTCATGATGGAAGGTTTACATAGAAACATAGAAAATAGGTGCAGGAGTCGGCCATTCGGCCCCTCGAGCCTGCACCACCATTCGGCCCCTCCAGCCTGCACCGCCATTCAATAAGGTCATGGCTGATCATTCACCTCAGTACTCCTTTCCTGCTTTCTCTCCATACCCCTTGATCCCTTTAGCCGTAAGGGCCACATCTAACTCCCTCTTGAATATATCCAACGAACTGGCATCAACAACTCTCTGCGGCAGGGAATTCCACAGGTTAACAACTCTCTGAGTGAAGAAGTTTCTTCTCATCTCGGTCCTAAATGGCCTACCCTCCTAAATGACTTACCCTGTAGCCCCATTGTAGGAACTGAATCCCATTCTAAACAGCTTCATTAATGATTCTCATCAACATGTTGCCCCTCGGCGACATCATCCGAAAACATAGCGTCAGTTTCCACAAGTACGCTGACGTCACCCAGCTCTACCTCACCCCCACTTCTCTCCACCCCTCCACCGTCTCCAAATTGTCAGACTGCTTGTCCCACATCCAGTTCTGGAGAAGCAGAAATTTTCCTAATTAAATATTGGGAAGACCCTGCCACAAACTCCATTCCCCAGCCACTGACTCCATCCCTCTACCTAGCATCTGTCTGAGGCTGAACTAGTCTATTCGCAACCTTGATGTCATATTTGACCCTGAAATGTGCTTCCGAACACATATCCTTGCTATAACTGCCTATTTCCACCTCAGTAACATTGCAAATCTCCGCCCCTACCTCAGCTCATCCACTGCTGAAACCCTCATCCATGACTTTGTTACCTCTAGACTTGACTATTCCAACACACTCCTGGCCAGCCTCCCAGGTTTCTATCCTAAGTAAATTTGAGGTCATCTAAAACTCAGCTTCCTGTGTCCTAACTTGCACCTAGTCCCGCTCACCCATCCATCATAGGCAGTGCTTCGGAATCGATGAAGACTTGCTTCCACTCTTAAAATGAGTCCTGAGGTGGCTGAACAGTCCAATACGAGAGTCACAGTCCCTGTCACAGGTGGGACAGATAGTCGTTGAGGGAAGGGGTGGGTGGGACTGGTTTGCCGCATGCTCCTTCCACTGTCTGCGCTTGGTTTCTGCATGCTCTCGGCGATGAGACTCGAGGTGCTCAGCGCACTCCCGGATGCTCTTTCTCCACTCAGGGCGGTCTTTGGCCAGGGACTCCCAGGTGTCAGTGGGGATGTTGCATTTTATCAGGGAGGCTTTGAGGGAATACAATGTCGGAAAATGTGAGGTCATCCACCTTGGAAAAAAAAAACAGTAAAAGGGAATATTATTTGAATGGGGAGAAATTACAACATGCTGAGGTGCAGAGGGACCTGGGGGTCCTTGTGCATGAATCCCAAAAAGTTAGTTTGCAGGTGCAGCAGGTAATCAGGAAGGCGAATGGAATGTTGGCCTTCATTGCGAGAGGGATGGAGTACAAAAGCAGGGAGGTCCTGCTGCAACTGTACAGGCTATTGGTGAGGCCGCACCTGGAGTACTGCGTGCAGTTTTGGTCACCTTACTTAAGGAAGGATATACTAGCTTTGGAGGGGGTACAGAGACGATTCACTAGGCTGATTCCAGAGATGAGGGGGTTATGATGATAGATTGAGTAGACTGGGTCTTTACTCGTTGGAGTTCAGAAGGATGAGGGATGATCTTATAGAAACTTTTAAAATAATGAAAGGGATAGACAAGATAGAGGCAGAGAGGTTGTTTCCACTGGTCGGGGAGACTCGAACTAAATACAGGGGAGCCAATTTAAAACCGAGTTGCGAAGCAATTTCTTCTCCCAGAGGGTTGTGAATCTGTGGAATTCTCTGCCCAAGGAAGCAGTTGAGGCTAGCTCATTGAATGTATTCAAATCACAGATAGATAGATTTTTAACTAATAAGGGAATTAAGGGTTACGGGGAGAGGGCGGGTAAGTGGAGCTGAGTCCACAGCCAGATCAGCCATGATCTTTTTGAATGGCAGAGCAGGCTCGAGGGGCTAGATGGCCTACTTCTGTTCCTAATTCTTATGTTCTTATGTAAGGCCCTTGCTTTCGTACTCCTCAGTAAATACGTTGACTATGTCCTGGAGTTCAGCCTCTATATGTGCGCAGACGCAGGCAGTGTCTGCGAACTGTAGCTTGACGACAGGGGTTGGGGTGGTCTTGGACCTGGCCTGGAGACGGCAAAGGTTGAACAGTTTAGTTCCACTCCAGCGGGGAGCTTGTTGATTGTGACAATGTAGCTCATTGACCTACATTGGCTCCCGGTTGAGCAACGCCTCGATTTCAAAATTCTCATCCTTGTTTACAAATCCCTCCATGGCCTCGCCCCTCCCTATCTCTGTAATCTCCTCCAGCCCCACAACCCCCCCGAGATGTCTGCGCTCCTCTAATTCTGCCCTCCTGAGCATCCCTGATTATAATCGCTCCACCATCGGTGGCCGTGCCTTCTGTTGCCTGGGCCCCAAGCTCGGGAACTCCCTGCCTAAACCTCTCTACCTCTCTGCCTCTCTTTCCTCCTTTAAGACGCTCCTTAATACCTACCTCTTTGACCAAGCTTTTGGTCATCTGCCCTAATTTCTCCTTATGTGTCACGGTGTCAAATGTTTTTGTTTTATACTCCTGTAATGCACCTTGGGTTGTTTCACTCTGTTAAAGGTGCTATATAAACACAGGTTGTTGTTGATGTGTTTTTAATGATATTTCTCTAACTCTATGGAAAATGTAATTCCGGATACTCCAGTGCTTGGTGTGTGATCAAAGACACATTGGTGCTGAGAATCTGGAGTAAAAATAACATTCTTTTGAAGCCCAAAGCTTTCTCCACCCTTGGGCAGGAATCACATTGTTGACGTTTCATTTTTAATTATTGTGAAGGTCAGCTGTATTTTAAACACAACCCCTTCGTTCTGTGTGTCTGAAACTAATCATTTCAGAACCTGTTGTGGAATGTAATCCTGTTAAACGACACATTCAGTGAGATCACTCACTTGAATAAAACCTAAATTAGCTGCTAGTAAATATTAATTAAATTGTGCTTTGAAACCGCATGTGTAAAATCAAACATAACATTCCAGCCTCAAATATCACACATTTCAAATACTAGGTCATTGGAAATCGGTTTGAAATCTCAATTGTGTTCTGTTCTCCGTATCTCAGCTGCTCCTCCTCCCTCACCCTCCCTATTTGTCCAGCTGCATTCTATTCTGAAGCGGGTGTTGTCCTAGTCAGACTGACCCTGGACAGTGTGACTAATATGGGCATCACAGCCCAGCCACAATCTGCCTCCATTGTGTATGGTTCAGTCTGTGGGCCTTGGTTAGCAGTCAGGAGCAGGAATCCCCACTGCTTGGGCCTGATAGCTTCCTATTCAGGTACATGTTGCTTGCTCCGCCCATTGAGCTCACCTGCTACAATGGTAGAATGATGCAGAACGACGGAGGCCCTTCGGCCCATCGTGCCAGTGGTAGAGCTATCCACGCCCCTGCTCTTTTGCCAGAGCCCTATCAGTTTTTACCCAATGGATATTTATCCAGTTCCCTTTTGAATGTAACTATTGAAGTCTGTTTCCAACACACTTTCAGGCAGTGTCTGCCAGATCATAACAACTCTAATAAAATGTTTCCTCATGTTGCCTCTGATTCGTTTGCCCATCACCTTAAATCTGTGTGCTCCGGTTACCAACCCTTGTGTCACTGGAAACAGTCTCTCCTTATTTACTCTATCAAACCCATTCATGGTTTTGAACGCCTCAATCAAATCTCCTCTTAACCTTCCCTGCTCCAAGGAGAACATAAGAACATAAGAAATAGGAGCAGGAGTAGGCCATACGGCCCCTCGAGCCTGTTCCTTCATTTAATAGGATCATGGCTGATCCGATCATGACTCAGCTCCACTTTCCCGCCAGCTCTCCATAACCCTTACCCCCTTATCGTTTAAGAAACTGTCTATTTCCATCTTAAATTTATTCCATGTCCCAGTTTCCACAGTTCTCTGAGGCAGCAAATTCCACAGAACAACCCCAGCTTCTCCAGTCTCGCCATGTAACTGAAGTCCCTCATCCCTGGAACCATTCTGGTCAATCTCCTCTGCCCCCTCTCCAAGGCCTTGACATCCTTCCTAAAGTGTGGTGCCCAGAATTGAACCCAATACTCCAGCTGGGGCCGAACCCGTGTTACAATAAGTTTTAGCATAACATCTTTACTTTTGTATTCTATTCCTTTATAAATAAAACCTTCTCAACTTGTGCTGCCACCTTCAGAGATTTTGTACATACTCCCCCAGGCCTCTCTGTTCCCGCACTCCCTATAAAATGGTACCATTTAGTTCATATTGCCTCTCCTCATGTTTCCTATCAAAATGTATCACTTCACACTTCTCTGTGTTAAATTGCATCTGCCCCGTGTTTGCCCATTTCACCAGTTTGTTTCTGTCCTCCTGAAGCCTGTTACTCTCCTCCTCACTGTTTACTACACTTCTGAGTTTCATACCTTCTGCAAACTTTGAACAGATGCCCTGTATACCCAAATCCACGTCATTAATGTATATCAAAAGAGCAGTGGTCTGAATACCGACCTCTGGGGCACACTGGAAAACAACCGTTCAGCTCTATTCTCTGCTTTCTGTCCCTTAGCCAACTTGTATCCACCTCACTACCGTCTCTTTAATCCTATGGGCTTTAATTTTGCTATCGTCTATTATGTGGCATTTTATCAAACATATTTTGAAAATCCATATACACATCAACCGCACTGTCCTCTCCCTCTCCGTTACTTCATCAAAGAACTCGATCAAGTTAGTCAAACACAATTAACAAATCCGTGCTGACTTTCATTTATGAGCCCATACTTTTCCAAATGCCGATTATTTTTGTCTCTAAATGTTTCCCCCCACCGATGTCAGGCTGACTGGCCTACATGTAGTTGCAGGGTTCACCCCTCTCCCCTTTTTTGAACAGGAGTGTAACATTTGCAACCCCCCAGTGCTCTCTCACTCCCCTGTATCTATGGGGATTGGAAGATTGTGGCCAGAGCTTGCGCAATTTCCACCCTGACTTCCCTCAGAAACCGAGGATCCCACCCGAACCGGGTGACTTTTCTACTTTGAGTACTGCCATCCTTTTAAGTACCTCCACTTTACCTATTTTTATCCTGTCCAATCTACTGCCTCCTCCTTTACTGTGACGTTGGCAGAACCCTCTTCACTGGTGAAGACAGATGTAAAGGACTGGTTAGGCTGCAGCTAGAGCATTGTGTTTAATTCTGCCTCCACAAGAATAACTCCTTTTTGATCCCTCATGGGCCCCATCCTTTGACTATCCTTTTCATGGAATCATAGAACGGTCACAGCACAGGAGGAGGCCATTCGGCCCATCGAGCCCATGCCGGCTCTCTTCAGGAGCACCTCAGCCAGTCCCACTCCCGCGCTTTCGCCATAGCCCAGCAAATAAAAAAACCTTCAATAATTTATCCAATTCTCTTTTGAAAGCCACAATTGAATCTGCCTCCACCATCATCATCATAGGCAGTCCCTCGAAATCGAGGAAGACTTGTTTCCACTCTAAGGGTGAGTTCTCAGGTGACTGAACAGTCCAATACAGGAATTACAGTCTCTGTCACAGGTGGGACAGACAGTGGTTGAAGGAAAGGGTGGGTGGGGAGTCTGGTTTGCCGCACGCTCCTTCCGCTGCCTGCGCTTGCTTTCTGCATGCTCTCGGCGATGAGACTCGAGGTGCTCAGCGCCCTCCCGGATGCTCTTCCTCCACTTAGGGCGGTCCTTGGCCAGGGACTCCCAGGTGTCAGTGGGGATGTTGCACTTTATCAGGGAGGCTTTGAGGGTGTCCTTATAATCCTTTCAGGCCGTGCATTCCAGATCCTAACCACTCGCTGCATAAAAACATTTTCTCTCATGTCGCCTCTTACTGTTTATATGTTTATAAAAGACTTTTGGGTTCTGTTTTATGTTTGCTCTCTTAGCGCACTTATTCCCCTTTTTAGACCTCCTCTGTACATTTTATATTCTACGTGGTTCTTACATTTGTCATAAGTCTGATTTTTCTGTCTCACTTTAACCTCAGTATGTTTCGTTACCCCGGGAGTGCTAACTTTGGATCCTTTCTGTTCCCCTCGAGGGAATGTGTCCACTCTGTACCTGGACCATCTCCTCTTTGAAGGGCTCCCATTGGTGGATTACTTGTACTCTGACCTGAGTCGATGAGGCCCCCTCGGCCTCTTGGGATCCACCTTCCAATGCTCCAGCTTCCGACCCGACGCAAGCTGTTCCCTTCCTCTGGGGCCGTGCACTGGCTGAGATCCCCGAGGAGGAGCCCTCCCTGCTCGGAGCAGTATGAGGCAGCCGGGCTGATCCAATTCCACCTCTTTGACCACCAGGATCTCCTCCCGCACCCCCACTGCCAAAATAAATGGGAGTGGCCCTGCAGTGGGAGGTGCAATCTGGAGCGGGGCGGGACTTACAACGACAAGGGCGGGATTTTCGGCTTTGCTGATTTCAGGGCGGTAATGGCGGCAGGGCGGGAAAGTTAGCGCCCGGGAACAGTTTGCGCCTCAGTCAGTAACATTGGGCAGCTGGGCCCTGAGTCAGGAGGCGCACCGCTAAGGGGGGCATTGTACCCCTCTCTCGGGGCGTTAGGATGGGAAACTCCCGAACTAAAGAGCCGGGCCGGGAGCGCTCCCAGAGACGCCTGGGGGGGGGAACCTAAAAACATTCCCAAAACATGGCCCATGTCACCACAACACAAATTGCAACAAAATATTAAAGAAAACCATCGCCCTTACCTCAGGAGCCCATTACTCACCTCCCCGCTGTCGGGATGGTGGGCCCGCCCTGATTTCCCAGGCGGTCACTGCGGGGCGCGCTGCGGGGCGGACGGGTCGGGCGGGAGACAAAACTCGCGCCGGCGTCGCGACCAGGGGCGTTACACACTGGGCGCAGCTCTTCCGGGCCGTGCTGCTCCGCGCCGCCGCTAAACCGGACCCGAGGATCGCCGCGGGGCGCTGGAGGCTGACCGCCCGCCCAGAACCTCACCCCCGCCATTGCCCCCGCTCCGGGGCGAGAAACGGAGCACAGAGGTGCTGGAAATCCGCCCCAAAGTCTTGAAATGTAAAAATTTGTCTTTGTAACAGGATGGGGGGACGGAGGATGAAAGACAAAGTCTGGAAAACCCTTTTTTCCCTCTCCCAGTAATATCCCAACAAGAAGCGATAATAGTAAAACACTGACAAGCTATGTAAAAGAGCAGAGAAGAAATACTCGCAATTATTTAATGGATCAGAGATGGAATGAATTGTTCAGTGATGAGCAACATTGTACTGTAAATTGAAATGGAGCTGCCTTAACTCAGTGCATCAGGGTCTGACTGCACAGCGATTTTAGAAGATGCTTAAAGCAACACTTTGTGTTCGACTGATTCAGTGCTGCTGCTAAATGCAATTACTGTCTCATTGTTGGGTATTCATCAGCTGCATTGGAACGTGAATGGCCCTGAAACATTGATGTTACACCACGGCTGCTGACGGCACGCTGGGATATAAAGGATATCGACTCCATGTCTCCGAAAGTTCCGTCATCCTGACTTTTCGTGGGATCCAAGAGCTGCCATCGGGAAGTGACAGGAGAATCCGTATTGGTCCTCCTCATTGTTCACATCTGAAGAGCGATCCTGTGGTGATGTACTGCCGGGTGACCAGCAGGCCACGCCCATTTGTATCGCGCCTTTCGCAACCACCCAATGTCCCACAACTGTGGCTCAGTGGACAGCACCCTCGCCTCTGAGTCAGGAGGTTGTGGGTTCAATCCCCACAGGCATCTTCCACCCCTCAGGATGTAGTTCGGGATCTGGAATATTAGGTTCTTCATTGAAACACCTGTGAACTCATCCTTTTTTTGGCGTGGAAGCAAGTCATCCTCGCTTCAAGGGACCGCCTATGATGATGATGATGACATAAATCTAGGCTGACACTGCAGTGCAGTGATGAAGGAGACCCGCACTGTTGGAGGTGCTGCATTTCAGATAAGACGTTAATAGTCTGCATCCCAGAGTACTTAAGGAAGTGGCCCGAGAAATAGTGGATGCATTGGTGATCATTTTCCAACAATCTATCGACTCTGGATCAGTTCCTATGGACTGGAGGCTAGCTAATGTAACGGCACTTTTTAAAAAAGGAGGGAGAGAGAAAACGGGTAATTATAGACCGGTTAGCCTGACATCGGTAGTGGGGAAAATGTTGGAATCAATTATTAAGGATGAACTAGCAGCACATTTGGAAAGCGGTGACAGGATCGGACCAAGTCAGCATGGATTTATGAAAGGGAAATCATGCTTGACGAATCTTCTGGAATTTTTTGAGGATGTAACTAGTAGAGTGGACAAGGGAGAACCAGTGGATGTGGTGTATTTGGACTTTCAAAAGGCTTTTGACAAGGTCCCGCACAAGAGATTGGTG
Source organism: Pristiophorus japonicus (assembly GCF_044704955.1). Lineage (NCBI taxonomy): Eukaryota > Metazoa > Chordata > Chondrichthyes > Pristiophoridae > Pristiophorus > Pristiophorus japonicus. The sequence continues at coordinate 68,222,131 of NC_091998.1, read as the reverse complement.
TACAAAATCAAAGTGCATGGTATTAGGGGTAATGTACTGACAAGGATAGAGAACTGGTTGGCAGACAGGAAGCAGAGAGTCAGGATAAACGGGTCCTTTTCAGAATGGCAGGCAGTTGGATGAAGGAATAGAGTGTAATATCTCCAAGTTTGCAGATGACACTAAACTGGGTGGTGGTGTGAGCTGTGAGGAGGACGCTAAGAAACTGCAGGGTGATTTGGACAGGTTGGGTGAGTGGGCAAATGCATGGCAGATGCAGTATAATGTGGATAAATGTGAGGTTATCCACTTTGGTGGCAGAAACACGAGGGCAGAGTATTTTCTGAATGGTGGCAGATTAGGAAATGGGGAGGTGCAATGAGACCTGGGTGTCATGGTACATCAGTCACTGAAAGTGGGCATGCAGGTACAGCAGGCGGTAAAGAAGGCAAATGGTATGTTGGTCTTCATAGCTAGGGGATTTGAATATAGGAGCAGGGAGGTCCTACTGCAGTTGTACAGGGCCTTAGTGAGGCCTCACCTGGAATATTGTGTTCAGTTTTGGTCTCCTAGTCGAAGGCAGGACGTTCTTGTTATTGAAGGAGTGCAGCGAAGGTTCACCAGAATGATTCCCGGGATGGTTGGACTGTCATATGAGGAGAGACTGGATCAACTGGGCCTTTATTCACTGGCGTTTAGAAGGATGAAAGGGGATCTCATAGAAACGTATAAGATTCTGATGGAACTGGGCAGGTTAAATGCGGGAAGAATGTTCTTGAAGAATGTTGGGGAAGTCCAGAACCAAAGAACATAGTCTTAGGATAAGGGGTAGGCCATTTAGGACTGAGATGAGGAGAAACTTCTTCACTCAGAGAGTTGTTGACCTGTGGAGTTCCCTGCCGCAGAGAGTTGTTGATGCCAGTTCATTGGATATATTCAAGAGGGTGTTAGATATGGCCCTTACAGCTAAAGGGATCAAGGGGTATGGAGAGAAAGCAGGAAAGGGGTAATGAAAGAATGATCAGCCATGATCTTATTGAATGGTGGTGCAGGCTCGAAGGGCCGAATGGCCTACTCCTGCACCTATTTTCTATGTTTCTATGTTTCTATGTTAAACCGAGGCCCCGTCTGCTCTCTCAGGCGGACGTAAAAGATCCCATGGCACTATTTTGAAGAAGAGCAGGGGAGTTATCCCCGGTGTCCTGGGGCCAATAATTATCCCTCAATCAACATAACAAAAACAGATTATCGGGTCATTATCACATTGCTGTGTGTGGGAGCTTGCTGTGTGCAAATTGGCTGCTGTGTTTCCCACATTACAACAGTGACTACACTCCAAAAGTACTTCATTGGCTGTAAAGCGCTTTGAGACATCCGGTGGTCGTGAAAGGCGCTCTATAAATGCAAGTCTTTCTTTCTTTGAAAGTGCATTACAGCGATGTTTCTCCGATGACTGGGAGTGCAGTGGGAGATGGAGGAACGCTGGTTAGAGGGAATCCCATTTTACCAGTACCCCAATGCACAATATAACACTGCCTCCAATCTGCAACACAATGCTTGCATCGATAACTCTTGCCCACAGCTCACTCCCACTTGCAGTTTGTCAATGGCAGCTCCATCAACGGTGGGAAAAATCAGCTCGCACTACACCGCTGAATCGGAGTGCTCTTCACACCTCCAGACCCCACAAGGAAATGTTATAGGAAGATAGGAACAGGAGGAGGCCATTCAGCCCCTCGAGCCTCTTCCACCATTCAATGAGAGCCCGTGGACTTCTTTGTCTCTGATTGAGACCATCCGTTCAGCCTCTTCCCTTCCTTCCCCTAGCCCACTGGGCCAAACTTCCTCCAAGGAAGCACCCTGCCCCAGCCCTGACCTCACATCTTTCTCCAGTTTCTCCGATCTCCCCTCATGATCTCTCCGAGCTCATCCTGTCCATCAGACCCACTTCCTGCTCATTTCACCCTATTCCCACCAAACTGCTGACCACCCAACTTCCTTTTCTGGCTCCCATGTTAGCCGACATTGTTAACGGTTCTCTCTCCTCAGGTACTGCCCCCCTCTCCCTCAAATCTGCCGTCACCACCCCTCTCCTCAAAAAACCAACCCTCGACCCCTCCGTCCTTGCAAACTACCGCCCCATTTCCAACCTCCCTTTTCTCTCCCAAGTCCTTGAACATGTTGTCACCTCCCAACACCCTCGCTCAGTGTGGTGATTAAAGGGGAGGGCACCAGTGTCTGGGCCGCCATCGTTTTTTGTCGGCCAAATCTAGGGTCGGCTTGACGATGGTGGCCCTAGCGTGGTCTGGGCCGCCATTGTGCAGCCTGGCGCTCCGTCTTGGGTGTTGGGCTGCTGGCCTGGTCCCACGCTGCCCGACAGTCAGAGGCCGTGCAGAGTATGCAGCAACCCCACCCACTTTAATCGAAAGGGGGGGGGGAGGGCGTTGAAGCCCCCACGGACATCTCCGCAGCACTGAACATTTTGTTCCAGCAGTGCCCCGGGACCTGTCCCTAAAGGAAGTGGAGTGCGGGAGATTACGTTCCGCTTCCTTTCAGGGGCGGTAAGGTCAATTCCACACCGGGCGCTAAAAGTCCCGCCCCCGAAGGTTACCGCCCCCAATCGGGGCGTGGGCCAATTTCGCTGTCTACTGCCGCTCAACCAATTTCCTAACCAGGTCAATAATTTTCCCTCAATTCCATTAGTTAATAGTCTCTTATGAGGGACTTTATTAAATGCCTCAGGAAGTCCATATAAATAACATCCATAGACATTCCCCTGTCCACTACTTTAGTCACCTGTTAAAACAATCCAATCAGGTTTGTCAGGCATGACCGGCCTTTTGCAAATCCACGCTGGCTCTCTCTGATCAACTGAAACGTTTTGAGGTGTTCAGACACCCCCATCCTTAATTATAGACTCCTGCAATTTCCCGACAACAGATGTTAGCTGGTCTATAATTCCCTCGTTTCCCTCTTGACATTCTGAGATAGCGGAGTGACATATGCAATTTCCTAAAGGAAGGATTCCTGAATCGAGAGAACTTTGGAAGGTTATAGTTGGCAATGTGCTCAGCTACTTCCTTTAAATCCCTGGGATGGAATCCGTCTGGCCTTGGGGATTTGTCACTCTTTCGTGCCATTATTTTCTTCATTCAAGTTCTTTTACTTCCATTAATTGTATTGAGTCCCTGTCCACAATTCAATGCTCGTTTCCTTGGGATTTCCATCATGCTTCTACTTAAATACTGACGCAAAGTAATTATTCAACATGTCCGCTATTCCCTTATTATCATTGACAATATCGCTGCTTTCATTGTTTCAGGAGCCAGCATTACTCCTGACTATCCTCTTTCCCTAATGTTAGGCTTCTCCCTCCCGCCCTCCCTCAATCGTGAGGCCCTCCGAAAACACCCTCGCAACGACCACATATCCGCAGCCTATCTAACACCGCCTATTTCCATCTCTGTAACATCGCCTGCCTCCGCCCTTGCCTCAGCTCATCCGCTGCTGAAGCCCTCATCCATGCCCTTTATTACCTCTAGACTTGACTATTCCAACGCACTCCTGGCTGGCCTCCCACATTCTACCCTACGTAAACTAGAGGTGATCCAAAACTCGGCTGCCCCGTGTCCTAACTCGCACCAAGTCCCGCTCACCCATCACCCCTGTGCTCGCTGACCTACATTGGTTCCCGGTTAAGCAACGCCTTGATTTCAAAATTCTCATCCTTATTTTCAAATCCCTCCATGGCCTCACCCCTCCCTATCTCTGTAATCTCCTCCAGCCTCACAACCCTCCGAGATATCTGCGCCCCTCTAATTCTGCCCTCTTGAACATCCCTGATTATAATCACTCAACCATCGGTGGCCGTGCCTTCTGTTGCCTGGGCCCCAAGATCTGGAACTCCCTCCCTAAACCTCTCCGCTTCTCTACCTCTCTTTCCTCCTTCAAGACGCTCCTTAAAACATACCTCTTTGACCAAGCTTTTGGTAACTTGCGCTAATTTCACCTTATGTGGCTCGGTGTCAAATTTCTTTTTCACATAATACCCGTGTGAAGCGCCTTGGGACGTTTCCCTACATTAAAGGCGCTATATAAATACAAGTTGTTGTTGATTTACGACAGTTGTTGCCAGGGCGACTCCCTGCTGCCTGACCGTGCCCCCCTCCAGACTTGTGCCGGCAGCTGAATCGAGGACATGTGGCTGAGTGCCGCTTCAGGCCCACGCTCCTGATCCTTGGGCACCCGGTGCAGAGGGGAACGGTCAGGCCGGAGGATCTCCTCGTGGGATTGCCCCGGGCCTGGCCAAGATGGCCATCAACATCCCGGCAGCGGGCGGCCGAGGGGCGGTTATGCCCAGGGATGTCCCTGGAGTTGGACCACACTGTGTTCACCGATAGGTTTGAGGCTTTCTGCAACCGGTGGGCACCGGAGGGACTGGAGTGCTTCACGAAAGGATATACTTGCTTTGGAGGCAGCTCGGAGAAGGTTCACTCGGTTGATTCCGGGGATGAGGGGGTTGACTTATGAGGAAAGGTTGAGTAGGTTGGGCCTCTACTCATTGGAATTCAGAAGAATGAGAGGTGATCTTATCGTATAAGATTATGAGGGGGCTTGACAAGGTGGATGCAGAGAGGATGTTTCCACTGATAGGGGAGACGAGAACTAGGGGGCATGATCTTAGAATAAGGGGCCACCCATTTAAAACTGAGATGAGGAAGAATTTCTTCTCTCAGAGGGTTGTAACTCTGTGGAATTCACTGTCTCAGAGAGCTGTGGAAGCTGGGACATTGAATAAATTTAAGACAGAAATAGACAGTTTCTTAACCAATAAGGGAATAAGGGGTTATGGGGAGCGGGTGGGGAAGTGGACCTGAGTCCATGATCAGATCAGCCATGATCGTATTGAATGGCGGAGCAGGCTCGAGGGGCCGTATGGCTGACTCCTGCTCCTATTTCTTATGTTCTTATTATCACCGCTCTACAAACAACACTTTGATTTGATTTGTGAAGTTTCATTTAAATTCTGTTTAATTTGCTGTTTATTGTAAAAAGCGCGTCCGTTCCTATTGGTGGTAGAACCAGCCATCAATCACTGAATAGCAAGATAAAACGTTTGCTGCCCTGCGCCCCTCCCCTCAGTCCTGCCCGCCGGTGTGATTGCTGCCCCATTAAAATTGGAGCTGAAATATATTACAAGGCTTGATAAACTTTGGCACGGTCGGGCAGGGCGAGAGAAGGCGTTCCATGAATCTCCCTCCAGCACCACCATCAACAACTAGTGAGCTCGTGAGCTGACAATCTCTGAGTGCTGCTTCAGCCTCACGGTCTCGGGCTGTGCCAGGAGCCAGGCGGAGTGACGTGTGCAGTTGGTTTGAAAGAAAGAAAGACTTGCATTTATATAGTACCTTTCACGACCGCCAGATGTCCCAAATTGCTTTACAGCCAATGTAGTACTTCTTGAAGAATGTAGCAGCAAGCTCCCACACACAGCAATGTAATAATGACCAGATAATCTGTTTTTGTTATGTTGATTGAGGGATAAATATTGGCCCCAGGATACCGGGGATAACTCCCCTGCTCTTCTTCAAAATAGTGCCGTGGGATCTTTTACGTCCACCTGAGAGAGCAGACAGGGCCTTGGTTTAAGATGGCACCTCCGACAGTGCAGCACTCCCTCAGCACTGCACTGGAGTGTCAGCCTGGATTTATGTGCTGATGTCCCTGGAGTGGGACTTAAACCCACAACCTCTGATACAGAGACGAGGGTGAAGCCCACTGAGCCACGACTGGCAGAGTGGGACAGAGATGCAACATTAACCCCAGTTCATGGCACAGACCGGCATTAAATTAGCTTTCGGCATTCCCAATCAGTCCTTGCTGCAGAGCAATGCTCCATGAGAAAATGAACAAATGATGCAGGACTGATCTGCGGACGTGGAATTTCAGCAATGAGATGAGTGACAGTTTGAGCTGCTTTATTATTGACATTTCAAAGCTGGATGTGTCATCTGAGCAAATCTTTTTGCCTTTGATTAAACTTTAACTTTTCAATAGTTTTGTCCTTGTTTGAAATTCAAGGCCATCTCCCACGTGGCAGTGAGGCAGCAAAGCCCCTTTCACCGAGATGAAAAGATAGCTGGTAATTATACTTTTTATTCACCTTGCGACTCGGGATCTGTACGTTTTGTGCTCCGTTGTCCTCAGTAAGCAGGATGATTGTACGAAGGCGGGGCTCGGCATTACAGAGGGTGGGTTTCACCGAAAACGCTGCTTTCATAGTGCCACCTGAGAGACTTTCAATTACCAGTGTAGAACAAGGGAAATGGTAATAACAGGTACATTCAGGGCAACAAACATCACAATTTGGATTTATATAGTGCCTTTGACGTAGTAAAACATCCCAGGGTGCTTCACTGGACCATTATCAAATAAAGTTTGACATCAAGCCATGTAAGGAGATGCTGGGTCAAAGGTTAGGTTTTAAGGAGCGTCATAAAGGCAGAAAGAGAGGTTTAGGGAGGGAGTTCCAGAGCTTGGGGCCCAGGCAACAGAAGGCACGGCCACCGATGGTGGAGTGATTATAATCAGGGATGTTCAGGAGGGCAGAATTAGAGGAGCGCAGATATCTCGGGGGGGTTGTGGGGTTGGAGGAGATTACAGAGATAGGGAGGGGCGAGGCCATGGAGGGATGAGAATTTTAAAATCGAGGTGTTGCTTATTTGGAACCAATGTAGGTCAGTGAGCACAGGGGGTGATGGGTGAGCGGGACTTAGAGCGAGTTAGGACACGGGCAGTAAGCAGAGGGGTGATGGGTGAGCGGGACTCTGTGCGAGTTAGGACACGGGGGTGATGGGTGAGCGGGACTCTGTGCGAGTTAGGACACTGGTCAGTGAGCACAGGGGTGATGGGTGAGCGGGACTTAGAGCGAGTTAGGACACGGGGCTGATGGGTGAGCGGGACTTGGTGCGAGTTAGGACACGGGGGTGATGGGTGAGCGGGACTTGGTGCGAGTTAGGACACGGGGGTGATGGGTGAGCGGGACTTGGTGCGAGTTAGGACACGGGGCAGTGAGCACAGGGGTGATGGGTGAGCGGGACTTGGTGCGAGTTAGGACACGGGGCTGATGGGTGAGCGGGACTTGGTGCGAGTTAGGACACGGGGGTGATGGGTGAGCGGGACTTGGTGCGAGTTAGGACACGGGGGTGATGGGTGAGCGGGACTCTGTGCGAGTTAGGACACGGGGGTGATGGGTGAGCGGGACTTGGTGCGAGTTAGGACACGGGGGTGATGGGTGAGCGGGACTTGGTGCGAGTTAGGACACGGGGCAGTGAGCACAGGGGTGATGGGTGAGCGGGACTTGGTGCGAGTTAGGACACGGGGGTGATGGGTGAGTGGGACTCGGTGCGAGTTAGGACACGGGACAGTGAGCACAGGAGTGATGGGTGAGCGGGACTTGGTGCGAGTTAGTACACGGGGCAGTGAGCACAGGGGTGATGGGTGAGCGGGACTTGGTGCGAGTTAGGACACGGGGGTGATGGGTGAGCGGGACTTGGTGCGAGTTAGGACACGGGGCAGTGAGCACAGGGGTGATGGGTGAGTGGGACTTGGTGCGAGTTAGGACACGGGGCAGTGAGCACAGGGGTGATGGGTGAGCGGGACTTGGTGCGAGTTAGGACACGGGACAGTGAGCACAGGGGTGATGGGTGAGCGGGACTTGGTGCGAGTTAGGACACGGGGGTGATGGGTGAGCGGGACTTAGAGCGAGTTAGGACACGGGGGTGATGGGTGAGTGGGACTCGGTGCGAGTTAGGACACGGGACAGTGAGCATCAGGGGTGATGGGTGAGCGGGACTTGGTGCGAGTTAGGACACGGGGCAGTGAGCACAGGGGTGATGGGTGAGCGGGACTTGATGCGAGTTAGGACATGGGGGTGATGGGTGAGCGGGACTTGGTGCGAGTTAGGACACGGGGGTGATGGGTGAGCGGACTTGGTGCGAGTTAGGACACGGGGCAGTGAGCACAGGGGTGATGGGTGAGCGGGACTTGGTGCGAGTTAGGACACGGGGGTGATGGGTGAGCGGGACTTAGAGCGAGTTAGGACACGGGGGTGATGGGTGAGTGGGACTCGGTGCGAGTTAGGACACGGGACAATGAGCATAGGGGTGATGGGTGAGCGGGACTTGGTGCGAGTTAGGACACGGGGCAGTGAGCACAGGGGTGATGGGTGAGCGGGACTTGGTGCGAGTTAGGACACGGGGGTGATGGGTGAGCGGGACTTGGTGCGAGTTAGGACACGGGGGTGATGGGTGAGCAGGACTTGGTGCGAGTTAGGACACGGGGCAGTGAGCACAGGGGTGATGGGTGAGCGGGACTTGGTGCGAGGTAGGACACGGGACAGTGAGCACAGGGGTGATGGGTGAGCGGGACTTGGTGCGAGTTAGGACACGGGGGTGATGGGTGAGCGGAACATGGTGCGATTTAGGACATGGGGCAGTGAGCACAGGGGTGATGGGTGAGCGGGACTTGGTGCGAGTTAGGACACGGGGGTGATGGGTGAGTGGGACTCGGTACGAGTTAGGACACGGGACAGTGAGCACAGAAGTGATGGGTGAGCGGGACTTGGTGCGAGTTAGGACACGGGGCAGTGAGCACAGGGGTGATGGGTGAGCGGGACTTGGTGCGAGTTAGGACACGGGGCAGTGAGCACAGGGGTGATGGGTGAGCGGGACTTGGTGCGAGTTAGGACACGGGGCAGTGAGCACAGGGGTGATGGGTGAGCGGGACTTGGTGCGAGTTAGGACACGGGGGTGATGGGTGAGCGGGACTTGGTGCGAGTTAGGACACGGGGGCGATGGGTGAGCGGGACTTAGAGCGAGTTAGGACACGGGGGTGATGGGTGAGTGGGACTCGGTGCGAGTTAGGACACGGGACAGTGAGCACAGGGGTGATGGGTGAGCGGGACTTGGTGCGAGTTCGGACACGGGGGTGATGGGTGAGCGGGACTTCGAGCGAGTTAGGACACGGGGGTGATGGGTGAGTGGGACTCGGTGCGAGTTAGGACACGGGACAGTGAGCATCAGGGGTGATGGGTGAGCGGGACTTGGTGCGAGTTAGGACACGGGGCAGTGAGCACAGGGGTGATGGGTGAGCGGGACTTGGTGCGAGTTAGGACACCGGGGTGATGGGTGAGCGGGACTTAGAGCGAGTTAGGACACGGGGGTGAAGGGTGAGTGGGACTCGGTGCGAGTTAGGACACGGGACAGTGAGCACAGGGGTGATGGGTGAGCGCGACTTGGTGCGAGTTAGGACACGGGGGTGATGGGTGAGCGGGACTTAGAGCGAGTTAGGACACGGGACAGTGAGCACAGGGGTGATGGGTGAGCGGGACTTGGTGCGAGTTCGGACACGGGCTGCCGAGTTTTGGATCACCTTACGTTTATGGGGGATAGAAAATGGGAGGCAGGCCAGGAGTGTGTTGGAATAGTCAAGCCGAGAGGTAACAAAGGCACGGATGAGGGTTTCAGCAGGAGATGAGCTGAGGCAAGGAAGGGTGGAGACGGGCGATGTTTTGGAGGTAAAAACAAGTGGTCTTAGAGACGGCGTGGATATGTGGTTGGAAGGTCATCTCAGGGTGGAAATATAACACCAAGGTTGCGAACAGTCTGCTTCAGCCTCAAGCAGCATGGAGTCGGTGGCTGGTGAATTTGCGGCAGAAGACCAAGCGCTATGGCTTTGGTCGTCCCAATAGGTCATGGCAAAGAAGAGACTGTGCTTCTTCACTCCCCTGCCAGAACCTGAGGGGAAACCCGGAGAAATGGGCTGCCATTCAGGCCAATCCGCCAGGGTCTCTGCTGACCTTCTGCCAAAGTTCGGGGGAACCGTCATGGACACTGCCATGTATGTATGCTTGGAGTTACTAGCCACCAGATGGCACCACTGCCGGAGGTCATTGAGCTGTATGCACATGTGTGCAGCCCAGGTATAAAATGTCATCACTTTGGGCCCTAATAAAGCAGAGCCTGTGTACCTGTGTTAGTTTACAGTATTCAGTCTATCGAGTTATTACATACGTAACAGTTGGCAACGAGGTAACTTAAGAATCTTCGAATGCAAAAATGAGCACAATTGGAATTCTGGAGAGATTCGTGGAGGGAGAGGCCTGGGCAGATTTTGTAGCTCACCTGAACCAGTACTTTATGGTCATAAAACTCGGGCGGTTCCGTACATGATGAGGGAGAAGGTCGAAATTGAACTGGACAGACTCCAGCATGAAGGGAGCATATCACCAGTCGAATTTAATGAATGGACCAGCCCCATTGAAGAGTGATGGCACTGTCTGGATTTGTGGAGAATACAAGGTTACGATCAACTGAGTTTCGAAACAGGATAAAACCCGTTGCCGACGGCTGATAACCTGTTTGCAACGCTAGCCGGGGGGATGTCGTTCACTAAACTGGATCTGACGTTGGCCAACATGACACAGGAGCTGGTCGAGATGTCGAAGAAACTTATGTGGATCAACATTCAGTTTATCTACAACAGGTGTCCTTTCGGAATTTGCTCATCTGCAGCTATGTTTCAGAGGAACATGGAGAGTCTACAGAAGTCCATCCCTAGAACCGTCGTGTTCCAAGATGACATCCTGGTCACAGCTCGTGACACTGCCGAAGATCTGAACAACCTGGAAGAGGTTATACATCGTCTGGACAAAGTGGGACTCAGACTGAAACATTCGAAGTGCATCTTTATGGCACCGAATTCCTGGGGAGGAACATTGCTGCTGACGGCATCAGGCCCACGGACTCGAAAACCAAGGCCATTATAAATGCACCCAAGCCTCAGAATGTGACGGAGCTGCGTTCGTTCCTTGGTCTACTCAACTACTTCGGTAATTTCCTACCTAGATTGAGCACTTCATTAGAGCCACTGCACATACTGCTAAGAAAAGGCGACAACTGGGTTTGGGGTGCGTCTCAAGATAGAGCTTTTGAGAAAGCTATTAATCTGCTTTGCTCTAACAAGCTGCTGGTACATTATGATCCATGTAAGCGTCTAGTATTGGCCTGTGATGTTTCGTCATATGGAGTTGGTTGCGTGCTCCAACAAGCTAATGAGTCGGGTAAACTACAACCTGTTGCTTATGCTTCTAAAAGTTTGTCAAAGGCGGAAAGAGCCTACATCATGGTAGAAAAAGAAGCATTAGCGTGTGTGTATGGGGTTAAAAAGATACATCTGTACCTGTTTGGTCTTCGGTTTGAGCTGGAGACAGATCACAAGCCACTCATTTCATTGTTTTCGGAAAACCAAGGTATCAATACCAATGCATCGTCCCGCATCCAGAGGTGGGCTCTGACATTATCTGCCTATGATTATGTCATTCGCCATAGATCTGGCACCGAGAATTGTGCCGATGCACTGAGCCGTCTGCAGTTGCCCACACCGGAGTTGGAGATGCCACAACCTGCAGACCTTCTGTTAAGTGAAAGTGAAGGAACCCCTGTCACGGCTCAACAAGTTAAGACCTGGACCAGCCAGGACCCGATATTATCGGTTGTGAAACGTTGTGTCGTTAGTGGTGATTGGTCTGCCATATCCAAGCAAATGGGTGATCAGACCAAACCTTGCAACCGCCGCAAAGACGAACTATCCATTCAGTCAGATTGTTTACTGTGGGGTAATCGTGTTGTTATGCCTAAGACAGAGTGAAATTTGGACATGATCTACATAGCACTCATCCGGTATTGTCATGATGAAAACCATTGCCAGGTCTCATGTATGGTGGCCTGGAATTGACACTGACCTGGAATCATATGTGCATCAGAGCAACACTTGCATGCAGCTAAATAAAGCACCAGTGGAATCGCCGCTGAGTCTGTGGTCGTGGCCATCTAAACCATGGTCCAGGATCCACATCGATTTTGCAGGTCTCTTCCTGGGAAAGATGCTTTTAGTTGTGGTAGATGCATATTCCAAGTGGATTGAGTGTATAATCATGTCATCCAGTACATCCACAGCTACCATTGAGAGCCTTCGTGTCATGTTTGCCACTCATAGTCTGCCCGACATCGTTGTAAGTGACAACAGACCTTGCTTCATTAGTCTGGAGTTTCAAGAGTTCATGAAACTCAATGGTATCAAACATGTGAGGTCAGCACCATTCAAACCCACATCTAATGGTCAAGCAGAGCGTGCTGTCCAAACCATCAAACATAGTATGAAAGGTCTAACTCAAGGTTCACTGCAGACTCGCTTGTCATGCATATTGCTTAGTTACAGGACAAGACCCCACACGTTTACCGGGGTCCTCCTGCTGAACTATTGATGAAGAGAGGTCTCAAGACCAAGCTCTCTCTTGTCCACTCTGACTTGAACGATCATGTTGAATACAGACATCAAAGTCAGCAGTGGTATCATGATCGCGCTGCTGTGTCACGTGACATTTCTGTTAACGATCCTGTGTATGTACTGAATTATGGTCAAGGTCCCAAGTGGATCGCCGGTACTGTTACAGCCAAGGAGGGTAACAGAGTGTTTATTGTCAAGCTCAAGAATGGGCAAACATGCAGGAAACATGTCGATCAGATAAAGCTGTGGCACACGGATGAACCGGAACAGTCTGAGGAAGACACAATCAGTGACCAACCAACCTACCCCCAGTCATCAGAGGACTCCGCTGTCAGCAATGAATCTGGACTTTCAATCCCTGACATGGTCATTGCTACTCCCATCAGATCGGCTACCCAGCCCCCAGTCATAACAGACTCAGAGCGCTCGTCCAAGGCTGGAGTTGAACGATCAACTCGGGAGTGGAAAGCCCTGGACCGTCTCAATTTGTAAAAAGACTGTTACTAATATCTTAAAGGGGGATAGTGTCATTTGTGTAAGCTTGGGGTTACTAGCCACCAGGTGGCGCGACTGTCGGAGGTCATTGGGCTGTACGCACGTGTGTGTGGCCCAGGTATAAAAGGCAAGCCATCATGTAATGTGATCACTTTGGGCCCTAATAAAGCAGAGCCAGGTTTGTATCTGTGTTAGTTCACAGTATTCAGTCTATCGAGTTATTACATACATAACAGACACCTTATCCAACTGTGCTCTTCCTTAGACATGTTCAACAATTGGCACTAAAACGGCCGTCTCACTCGGGGGCTGGAGTGGAGAATGGGAGAACGCCACGCTCACTCCTGCAGTTGGGGCTGTCTTTAAAAGATGGGCTTCCGCACGTTGAGGGTGAACTGCTGCAGAGGTTCTCCCGATGGCCAGCCGCAAGTCGGAGGAATGGCCGTGGAAACAACGGCTACATGGCTGTACCCCTCCTGTTTATCTAACCCCCGTGCTGTACCCGCCCTGGGAGTGTATAACCCACACCCCCAACTGTGCTGTACCCGCCCCAGGAGTGTATAACCCACACTCCCAACCCGTGCTGTACCCGTCTCGGGAGTGTATAACCCACACCCCCAACCCGTGCTGTACCCGCCCCGGGAGTGTATAACCCACACCCCCAACCCGTGCTGTACCCGCCGCAGGAGTGTATAAGCCACACCCCCAACTGTGCTGTACCCGCCCCAGGAGTGTATAACCCACACCCCCAACCCGTGCTGTACCTGCCCTGGGAGTGTTTGATGGGACAGTGTAGAGGGAGCTTTACTCTGTATCTAACCCCCTGTACCTGCCCTGGGAGTGTTTGATGGGACAGTGTCGGGGGAGCTTTACTCTGTATCCAACCTCATGCTGTACCTGCCCTGGGAGTGTTTGATGGGACAGTGTAGAGGGAGCTTTACTCTGTATCTAACCCCCTGTACCTACACTGGGAGTGTTTGATGGGACAGTGTAGAGGGAGCTTTACTCTGTATCTAACCCCCTGTACCTACACTGGGAGTGTTTGATGGGACAGTGTAGAGGGAGCTTTACCCTGTATCTAACCTGTTCGTGAGTGTTTGACAGGAAAAATAACTTGAAGAATTCTCGCCTTATCGCTGCCGACAATCCCAGCACCTGATTGAAGACAATTGTTTTGTCTCAGCTCCCCCTCACCACAAACCTAACACCTGAAGGAGAATGTGACGTAGTGACTGATGCTGTCAGATTGTGCAATAATTGTGGCCTGTTTCTCGTCGACAGTTTGCGTGTTGCGGAGGAGATGAGTACAGGGACTGGGCTGTGAACTATTACCATGCCTGCGATGCACCGGGCCCGTTGGCCTGTGGCGTACCGTACACCTGCTGTGTGAAGGAACAGGTAGGCTTGAGACCGACAGCACCTTCATTGTCCTGGCGGTTAGAACAACATTAATGTGTATTTATATAGCACCTTTAATGTAGTAAAACGCACCAGGGTGCTTCACGGGAGTATCATGATAATTTGACACCAAACTACATAAAGAGAAATTAGGGCAGGTGACCAAACGCTTGGTCAAAGAGGTTGGTTTTAAGGAGCATCTTAAAGGAGGAAAAAGAGGTAGAGGTTTAGGGAGGGAGTTCCAGAGCTTGGGCCCAGGCAGCTGAAGGCATGGCCAGCGATGGTGGAGCGATTATAATCAGGGATGCCCAAGAGGGCAGAATTAGAGGAGCGCAGACATTTCAGAGGATTTTTGGGCTGAAGGAGATTACAGAGATAGGGAGAGGGGAGTCTTGGAGAGATTTGAACACAAGGATGAGAATTTTGAAATCGAGACATTGCTTAACCAGGAGCCAATGTAGGTCAGCGAGCACAGGGGTGATGGGTGAGTGGGACTTGGTGTGAGTTAGGACATGTGCAGCCGAGTTTTGGATCACCTCTAGTTTACGAAGGGTAGAATGTGGGAGGCCAGCCAGGAGAGCATTGGAATAGTCAAGCTTAGAGGTAACAAAGGCACGGATGAGTTAAAGTTAGCTTCTTTGTTTTAACTTAGAATCTTTAACCTTGGGCTGTCAAAGGACATTCTAGGAGGCCTTGAGTGATATTACCGACAAACAGTGAATGATGCATTGATAGGAAGGGCTTTCCACCACAGTACACATGTCCTGTTCGGTTACCTGGCACAGGATACTGGGTCGAGAGGGACAAATGTTTAATTCCAATACAGACAACTGGAAGGAGGATGAAGATTTGTGATGAATGGTGTTAATTAGCCTTGGACATTGTGACCACACAGCCATCGCAGGTGTCTGTGTAAATATTGCAGTCAATGTTGTGATAAGTGCTTAATCAGTGAGGTGTCACAATAGCTGGGAGAATTTATAGTTGGAGCCTGAAGGGCAGCGGATTGGGGGTCACAGGACACAATAGTGTTGGAACTGCAGCCCACTGTTTGTGCCTGCATCCACTTTCCCACGTGGTAAAGTCCGATCCCAGCTGTGTTATCACAGAGAGGTACGCAGCAGAGATTGGTCAGAGGAGACCCCATGAGCCAGTGTTTGGAACCTTGACCCCACCCCTCGTGTCCTCCCCACATCCCTAATGTCACCACCTCGTGTATCCCCCACCCACATACTCATGTTTCCTCCGATCTCTCTCTTCCTCTCGAGGTGCTGGGAAGAGTACAAATGATATTAACTGAACACTTTGGTTGTATCTCACCGATACTTCGCAACATGCATTGCTGTATTTCTCTACTGTGGGGCATGGCAGCTTGCTTTTCCCTAACATCCGCACACTTCCAGCAGGAACTTGGGCAAAGGCCCATGTGGCGTAAGGTCACAGATCAACCATGATCTCGTTGATTGGCGGAACAGGTTCAAGGGGCTGAATGGCTTCCTCCTGTTCCTATGTTCCTTGGAGTCAGTAGTCAGTGATCATAAGAACATAAGAAATAGGAGCAGGAGTCGGCCATTTGGCCCCTCAAGCCTGCTCTGCCATTTAATAAGATCATGGCTGATCTGATCATGGACTCAGCTCCACTTCCCTGCCCGCTCCCCATAACCCTTCACTCCCTTATCGCTCAAAAATCTGTCTATCTCCGCCTTAACTATATTCAATGGCCCAGCCTCCACAGCTCTCTGGGGCAGCGAATTCCAAAGATGCACGACCCTCTGAGAGACCATATTGAGTATTGTGTCCATTTCTAGTCACCAAGATACAGGGGAGACACTCACTCAGAGGAGTCATTTCAGAGAAGGGAATGAGGTTGAGCGGTGACATACCTATTTAAAAAGGGAGGCAGACAAAAAGCAGGAAACTATAGACCAGTTAGCCTAACATCGGGGGAAAATGTTGGAGTCCATTATTAAAGAAGCAGTAGCAGGACATTTGGAAAAGCAAAATTTGGTCAGGCAGAGTCAGCATGGATTTATGAAGGGGAAGTCATGTTTGACAAATTTGCTGGAGTTTTTGAGGATGTAACAAACAGGGTGGATAAAGGGGAACCAGTGGATGTGGTGTATTTGGACTTCCAGAAGGCATTTGACAAGATGCCACATAAAAGGTTACTGCACAAGATAAAAGTTCACGGGGTTGGGGGTAATATATTAGCATGGATAGAGGATTGACAAACTAACAGAAAACAGAGAGTCGGGATAAATGGTTCATTCTCCGGTTGGCAACCAGTAACTAGTGAGGTGCCGCAGGGATCAGTGCTGGGACCCCAACTATTTACAATCTATATTAACGACTTGGAAGAAGGGACTGAGTGTAATGTAGCCAAGTTTGCTGACGATACAAAGATGGAAGGAAAAGCAATGTGTGAGGAGGACACAAAAAATCTGCAAAAGGACATAGACAGGCTAAGTGAGTGGGCAAAAATTTGGCAGATGAAGTATAATATTGGATAGTGTGAGGTCATGCACTTTGGCAGAAAAAATCAAAGAGCAAGTTATTATTTAAATGAAGAAAGATTGCAAAGTGCCGCAGTACAGCGGGACCTGGGGGTACTTGTGCATGAAACACAAAAGGATAGTATGCAGGTACAGCAAGTGATCAGGAAGGCTAATGGTATCTTGGCCTTTAATGCAAAGGGGATGGAGTATAAAAGCAGGTAAGTCTTGCTACAGCTATGCAAGGTTTTGGTGAGGCCACACCTGGAATACTGCGTGCAGTCTTGGTTTCCATATTTACGAAAGGATATACTTGCTTTGGAGGCAGTTCAGAGAAGGTTCACTTGGTTGATTCCGGGGATGAGGGGGTTGACTTATGAGGAAAGGTTGAGTAGGTTGGGCCTCTGCTCATTGGAATTCAGAAGAATGAGAGGCGATCTTATCGAAACATATAAGATTATGAGGGGGCTTGACAAGGTGGATGCAGAGAGGCTGTTTCCACTAATGGGGGAGACTATAACTAGAGGGCATGATCTTAGAATAAGGGGCCGTCCATTTAAAACAGATGAGGAGAAATTTCTTCTCTCAGAGGGTTGTGGATCTGTGGAATTCTCTACCCCAGAGAGTTAAGGGTTATGGGGAGAGGGCAGGGAAGTGGAGCTGAGTCCATGATCAGATCAGCCATGTTCTTATTAAATGGCAGAACAGACTCGAAGGGCTGTACAGCCTAATCCTGTTCTTATTTCTTATGTTCTTATGTTCTATCGCAGCATGATATTATGAGAAAGGCTGGAGAAACTTGCAGGAAGGTGAATGAGAGTTGTGTATGTGTGCGCGTGTTGTATGAGTGTAAATAGAAGAATGGGAACAGTACTTCCCACTACACCATAAGAACAGCAGGAAGAGGCCTGGTTCAAAGTGGTCAGAGGCAACTTTAGGGCTGATGTGGGGAAGAAATTGATCGCACAAAGAGCGATGAAGGGTTGCAATGGATTTCTGAGTAGGATAATGTAAGCAAAGATCATGGAATCAATAAACAAACAATAAATTTCTTTCTGTATGGATGAAGTAAGAGGAGGAGAGAAGCCTTTCTGAGCTGTCGGCACCACGGGCCTAGCTCAGCATCTTGGTTCACAAGTTATTCACATGAAAAATTTAGAATTCAGCAGAGGAGTTCAAAGGGTTTCATTAGGAGGGGAAAATAGAGTATGAGAGTAAGTTTGCAGGGAACATAAAAACTGACTGCAAAAGCTTCTATAGATGTGAAGCAAAAAAGATCAGTGAAAACTAATGTAAGTCCCTCCCAGTCGGATTCAGGTGAATTTATAATGGGGAACAAAGAAATGGCAGACCAATTGAACAAATACTTTGGTTCTGTCTTCACAAAGGAAGACACAAATAACCTTCCGGAAATACTAGGGGACCGAGGGTCTAGTGAAAAGGAGGAGCTGAAGGAAATCCTTATTAGGCAGGAAATTGTGATAGGGAAATTGATAGGATTGAAGGCCTGATAGTCTGCATCCCAGAGTACTTAAGGAAGTGGCCCTAGAAATAGTGGATGCATTGGTGGTCATTTTCCAACATTCTATGGACTCTGGATCAGTTTCTATGGATTGGAGGGTACCAAATGAAACACCACTTTTTAAAAAAGGAGGAGAGAGAAAACAGGGAATTATAGACCAGTCAGCTGAACATCGGTAGTGGAGAAAATGTTGGAATCAATTTTATTAAAGATTTAATAGCAGCGCATTTGGAAAGCAGTGACAGGATTGGTCCAAGTATGCATGGATTTATGAAAGGGAAATCATGCTTGACAAATCTTCTAGAATTTTTTGCGGATGTAAATAGTAGAGTGGACAAGGGGGAACCAGTGGATGTGGTGTATTTGGACATTCAAAAGGCTTCTGACAAGGTCCCACACAAGGGATTAGTGTGCAAAATTAAAACACATGTATTGTAATGTATTGACATGGATAGAGAACTGTTTGGCAGACAGGAAGCAGAGAGCAGGAATAAACGAGTCCTTTTCAGAATGGCAGGCAGTGACTAGTGGGGTACCGCAAGGTTCAGTGCTGGGACCCCAGCTATTTACAATATACATTAATGATTTAGACGAAGGAATTGAATGTAATATCTCTAAGTTTGCAGGTGACTCTAAACTGGGTGGCAGTGTGAGCTGTGAGGAGGATGCTATGAGGTTGCAGGGTGACTTAGACAGGTTAGGTGAGTGGGCAAATGCATGGCAGATGCAGTATAATGTGGATAAATGTGAGGTTATCCACTTTGGTGGCAAAAACAGGAAGACAGAATATTATCTGAATGGTGACAAATTAGGAAAAGGGGAGGTGTAACGAGACCTGGGTGTCATGGTACATCAGTCATTGAAAGTAGGCATGCAGGTACAGCAGGCGGTGAAGAAGGCAAATGGCATGTTGGCCTTCATAACAAGAGGATTTGAGTATAGGAGCAGGGAGGTCTTACTGCAGTTGTACAGGGCCTTGGTGAGGACACCTTGAATATTGTGTACAGTTTTGGTCTCCTAATCTGAGGAAGGACATTCTTGCTATTGAGGGAGTGCCACAAAGGTTCACCAGACTGATTCCTGGGATGGCAGGACTGACATATGAAGAAAGACTGGATCGACTCGGCTTATATTCACTGGAATTCAGAAGAATGAGAGGGGATCGCATCGAAACATATAAAATTATGACAGGATTGGACAGGTTAGATGCAGGAAGAATGTTCCCGATGTTGGGGAAGTCCAGAACCAGGGATCACAGTCTAAGGATAAGGGGTAGGCCATTTAGGACCGAGATGAGGAGAAACTTCTTCACTCAGAGAATTGTGAATCTGTGGAATTCTCTACCACAGAAAGTTGTTGAGGCCAATTCATTAGATACATTCAAAAGGGAGTTAGATATGGCCCTTACAGCTAAAGGGATCAAGGGGTATGGAGAGAAAGCAGGAATGGGGTACTGAAGTTGCATGATCAGCCATGATCTTATTGAATGGTGGTGCAGACTCAAAGGGCCGAATGGCCTGCTCCTGCACCTATTTTCTATGTTTCTATGTTTCTATAAGTTTCCCCACATGCTAAGTGGAACATCAGAAGGTGAGGAGTCGAAGTGGAGCATGTCTCTGAAGTAATCAGTGGCCTTCTCCGAGTGTCCTTTAAAACAAGATGGTGCAGAGAAAGAGACAAAATAGAGGAAGCCGAAAGAATGTTTAAAAATAAGTGTCACAACAACATAAGGGCCGAAACATCCGATGGTTCCCACCTGCCCTCCCCCGCCCCCATTTTTCAGGCGCTGTGGCTCAGTGGGCAGCACTCTCATCTCTGAGTCAGAAGGTCGTGGGTTCAAGTCCCACTCCAGGGACTGGAGACATAAATCCAGGCTGACACTCCCTGTGCAGTGCTGAGGGAGTGCCGCACTGTCAGAGATGTTGTGTTTTGGATGAGAGGTTAAACCGAGGCCCCATCTGCTCTCAGGTGGATGTAAAAGATCCCAGGGCACTATTTCGAAGAAGAGCAGGGGAGTTATCCTCGGTGTCCTGGGGCCAATATTTATCCCTCAATCAACATCACAATAAATAGATTATCTGGTCATTATCACATTGCTGTTTGTGGGAGCTTGCTGTGCGCTAATTGGCTGCCGCGTTTCCCACATTACAACAGTGACTACACTTCAAAAGTACTTCATTGGCTGTAGAGCGCTTTGGGACGCCCAATGGTCGCGAAAGGTGCTATATAAATGCAAGTCTTTCTTTCTTTACATAAGCGTCTAAAATGGCAGGCAGGAAGTGGACGCTCATTACGAACCAGAGGTGCACCGCCCGCCATATTGGATCAGGGTAGTTTGTGTCAAATGGTGAACACCAGAACAATATAAAGGAATTAATGTCCCTGAATTTGCGGTTGGAGGCTTCCCGTGGGGAAATGCCTCCGATCCGCAAATAAAATGCCAGCATAGCTGGTGGTCCGGGAGGTATAGAGACTCCTGGTCCTGGGCCTCTCCGGGTACAGGCCTGCGTATCTCAGGGGTGCAGACAGTTCGCGAGTGTCCCTGGGATCACATGGGCCGGCCCATTCATGCTTAAGGGGGTTCCATCTGAACGGAAACCCCATAAACATGAATGGGAATACCCCAAAAATACATCTATACATCAAATACATTTTTTTTAAATCATCTTGTATTTAAAATTAATTAAAATGGCAGTTAATTAAATATTTAAAACAAAAATTTTATTTTTAAAAAAGTTACATGTTTTGAAGGGGCTAAAAATAAACTTACCTTATTTCACAGGTTTTTAAATATATAAATTATTGATAACATTTTATTTATCTGTTTTTTACTTTACCAGGCATAAGAATTTCACGGGCATTCGCTGGGCAGAGGTCGTGAAATAGCCCAACTCTCCGCCCGCGAGTGACCTATGCCTGGGATGGAGGATCTAGATCACAAGTTCCAAGTTTACAAGCATGCGCGGCACAGGCCTAAACACGGAACTTGCGCGGACCCTACGAGCACGTGCGCACCTTGTACATGCGCGTAGGGGCCGCAAATTACGGCCCAATAACTTATGTTAATAAAGGTCATACACTTGTCTTCGGAGATGTTTAGAGAATGTGTCTGTATTGGTGGAGTATCTGCTGGGCAGTGTGTCAGATGTGAGACATGGGGAAATGAGGGTTGCAAAAATGGTGAGTTTATGAATGTGAGGAGGTGAAGGTGTGGTGCAGTGATTGAATCTGGAAACAGAAAGTTGGTATGAGTAAAATATGATAGAAGGACATAAATAATCTGCAAAGGGATATAGACAGGCTAAGTGAGTGGGCAAAAAATTGGCAGATGGACTATAATGTGGGAAAATGTGAGGTTATCCACTTTGGTAGGAAAAATAACAAAGCAAATTATTATTTAAATGGAGAGAGATTACAAAATGCTGCAGTACGGAGGGATCTGGGGGTCTTTGTACATGAAACACAAAATTAGCATGTAGGTACAGCAAGTAATCAGGAAGGCAAATGAAATGCTGGCCTTTATTGCAAGGGGGATGGAGTATAAAAGCAGAGAAGACCTGCTACAACTGTACAGGGTATTGGTGAGGCCACACCTGGAGTACTGTGTACAGTTTTGGTCTCCGTATTTAAGGAAGGATATACTTGCATTGGAGGCAGTTCAGAGAAGGTTCACGAGGTTGATTCCTGAGATAAAGGGATTGTCGTATGACGAAAGGTTGAGCAGGTTGGGCCTGTACTCATTGGAGTTTAGAAGAATGAGAGGTGATCTTATTGAAATGCACAAAATTCTGAGGGGGCTCGAAAAGGTAGATGCAGAGAGAATGTTTTCCCTCGTGGGGGGATCTAGAACTAGGGGGCATAGTTTCAGAATAAGGGGTCACCCATTTAAAATGAAGAGGAGGAGGAATTTCTTCTCTCAGAGGGCGGTGAATCTTTGGAATTCTCTGCCCCAGAGAGCTGTGGAGGCTGGGTCATTGAATATATTCAAGGTGGAGATGGACAGATTTTTGAGCGATAAGGAAGCAAAGGGTTATAGGGAGCGGGCGGGGAAGTGGAGCTGAGTCCATGATCAGATCAGCCATGATCTTATTGAATGGCGGAGCAGGCTCGAGGGGCTGAATGGCCGACTCCTGCTCCTATTTCTGATGTTGTTCAAAGTGACTGGGAAGCTGTCAGATTGTCTGGTGGGGGAAGGATACGGCCATCGTTACCCTATAAGTAACTGCAGACACACACCAACGTGGGTGACACCAGTTTGGTCAAACCACCACAACTAGTGCTTCAAGAAGAAGGCCCACACCACCAGCTTCTCGGGGCACTCAGTGATCCCAATAATTGCAGCCTTGCCAGCGACGCCCACATCCCAGGACTGAACATTAAAAAATCTCACCAGAATAACTGTGGGATAGAAAGTGTGCACTTGGGCCACAGCGAAAATCAGTGAGAAAAAAAGATAGGTTCAGAGAGCATAAGCTGGCAGAGAAAGAAAAGAAAGACTTGCATTTATATAGCGCCTTTCACCACCACCGGACATCCCAAAGCGCTTTACAGCCAATGAAGTACTTTTCGAATGTAGTCACTGTTGTAATGTGGGAAACGCAGCAGCCAATTTGCGCACAGCAAGCTCCCACAAACAGCAATGTGATAATGACCTGATAATCTGTTTTTGTGATGTTGATTGAGGGATAACTCCCCTGCTTTTCTTTGAAATAGTGCCGTGAGATCTTTTACATCCACCTGAGAGGGCAGACGGGGCCTCGGTTTAACGTCTCATCCAAAAGACAGCACCTTCTACAGTGCAGCACTCCCTCAGCACTGCACTGGGAGTGTCAGCTTAGATTTCTGTGCTCAAATCCCTGGATTGAGACTTGAACCCACAACCTTCTAACACAGAAGCAAGTGTGCTGCCCACTGAGCCACGGCTGACACTAGGCCAGGGAGGAGACGGTGCTGTTGAAGCCTACAGGTAGATTGACTGAGTTCACAAGAGGGGCATTCTCAATGAGTGTACTGTGAAACGATTGAAGGGCACTATAACCTTCGTTAGAAACTCATGCTGCAAAAACCTGTTGGAGCTCCGTGTATTTGAAGTTGCCTATTCTTGTTCTTTAATTGCACTGCAGTTTGTAATAATGGTGGTGAGAAATGTGTGGAGCAGCCAACGTCACCAAGCTCAGGGCACTTGACTATTAATATCTCAATGAGACCCTTATCTCTGGATTTGAAATGTTGCTGCATTTCTCACTCCCTGAAATCTCTGCGCAGTAATCCTGCCCACGAACAACATCACGAATGTAATAAATGTATGCTGACTTTGAAAACATTGATTTATCAGGCTGCCGTGTGAGGGATATGAATGACGGCTTTTGTGCCGTGAGTCAGTCGCCAAGCCGAGAGCTGAATTGAAAGGTTTGTGTTACTGAGAACACACAAAGTTAGCTTCTGAGTCTTTGAACCATTGTTTTGAATATTGCTTACACTCAGCTCCAGGGTCCCCAGAACGTGAAGCTTTCGGATTTTGCAACTTTCAGGCAAATTCTGGCTCGTTAAAAGCCATCTCATTATCTGGTTTCAATAAAAAGCAAGACTTGCATTTATATAGCGCCTTTCACGACCACCAGACGTCTCAAAGCGCTTTACAGCCAATGAAGTACTTTTCGAATGTGGTCATTGTTGTAATGTAGGAAACGCGGCAGCCAATTTGCACACAGCAAGCTCTCACAGTCAGCAATGTGATAATGACCAGATAATCTGTTTTTTTTTGTTATGTTGATTCAGGGATAAATATTAGGCTGGGCACCTGGGATAACTTCCCTGCTCTTCTTCGAAATAATGCCACGGGATCTTTTACATCCACCTGAGAGGAGAGATGGGGCCTCGGTTTAAAGTCTCATCCGAAAGGCAGCACCTCCAACAGTGCAGCACTCCCCCAGCTCAGCACTGGGAGTGTCAGCCTAGATTTTCTTTGCACTGAAGTACCTTGAGCAGGACTTGAACCCACAACCTTCTGACTCAGAGGCTCAGAGGCGAGAGTGCTGCCCACTGAGCCACAGCTGCAAACTGACAATGCGCACTCTGTATCACTTCACACACAAACAGCAGAGGGCGCACAGCAGATATCGTTTGGATTCCATTCGTTCTTGTCTCCCCTCCCTCGAAAACCTGTCATCACCGGCAGCTTTCCATCACCAAACTGAGATGGCTCATTAGCCATCAGTTCTATATTTTCTTTAAATAGCTCGGATGGTTATTAAATGGCCTCTGTACATTTCTTATTCGTTCTCATCTTATGATTTCATTACCACCTCCAAGAGTTGAGCAAATGCATAAGCAAGCAGGCCACTGTCATGTGACCCCATATTCCACCAGACCCCAAATCATTCAAATCCTAAATTAACAAACAAGAGTGAGGAAGTCGCATTAAACGGGCCGCTGATATCTCGCTCTGTATGAAGCAACATCTTGTGCACATGCACATCACTTATATCATTTGATTGAAAGTCACAGATGCAAGATTTCATTGCGATCCACTTTGATTTGCACATAGTCCTGGTGACAGATTAGGAAAAGGGGAGGTGCAACGAGACCTGAGTGTCATGGTACATCAGTCATTGAAGGTTGGCATGCAGATACAGCAGGCGGTGAAGAAAGCAAATGGCATGTTGGCCTTCATAACGAGAGGATTTGAGTACAGGGGCAGGGAAGTGTTACTACAGTTGTACAGGGCCTTGGTGAGGCCACACCTGGAGTATTGTGTACAGTTTTGGTCTCCTAACTTAAGGAAGGACATTCTTGCTATTGAGGGAGTGCAGCGAAGGTTCACCAGACTGATTCCCGGGATGGCGGGACTGACATATCAAGAAAGTCTGGATCAACTGGGCTTGTGTTCACTGGAGTTCAGAAGAATGAGAGGGGATCTCATAGAAATGTTTAAAATTCTGACGGGTTTAGACAGGTTAGATGCAGGAAGAATGTTCCCAATGTTGGGGAAGTCCAGAACCAGGGGTCACAGTCTAAGGATAAGGGGTAAGCCATTTAGGACCGTGATGAGGAGAAACTTCTTCACCCAGAGAGTGGTGAACCTGTGGAATTCTCTACCACAGAAAGTTGTTGAGGCCAATTCACTAAAAATATTCAAAAAGGAGTTAGATGTAGTCCTTACTACTAGGGGGATCAAGGGGTATGGCGAGAAAACAGGAATGGGGTACTGAAGTTGCATGTTCAGCCATGAACTCATTGAATGGTGGTGCAGGCTAGAAGGGCCGAATGGCCTACTCCTGCACCTATTTTCTATGTTTCTATGAAAGCAATCCGGCTCTTTACTCTGCATCCCATTTTCGAACTCATTTATAAAACACGATTTAATTCCTCGTGGCCTCCCGCTGGGAGAAAACTGTTTCCCAAGTTGCACCTTACTGCTTCTCTCACGCTCTCTAATCCTCTTTCACTTTTATTTTTTGCTGAGTGTCACACTTTTTCCTTCTCTCTACCTCTCTTACTCTTCCTCATTCTGTCCCTCTCCCTTTCTGTTCCTCTCACACACTTTCACTGTCATCACCCTATCTCATTGCCTTTTCATAGCCTCTCCACTTTCTATCTTTCTTGCTGCGTGTCAGCTGTGTCTCAGTGAGCAGCACACTTGCCTCTGAGTCAGACAGTGGTGGGTTCAAGTCCCAATCCAGGAACTTGAGCACATAAACTCAGGCTGAAATTCCAGTGCAGTGCTGAGGGAGTGCTACACTGTCGGAGGTGCCATTTTTTGGAGACGTTAAACCGAGGCCTTGTCAATTCTCTCAGGTGAACGTAAAAGATCCCGTGGCACTATTTCAGTGAGGTGCCCTGGGCGGGCGGTCAGCCTCCAGCGCCCCGCGACGATCCTCGGGTCCGGTTTAGCAGCGGTGCCCATTGTGCAACGCCCCCGATCGCGACACCGCCGCGAGTTTTGTCTCCAGCGCGCCCCGCAGTGACCGCCTGGAAATCAGGGCGGTCCCACCATCCCCACAGTGGAGAGGCGAGTAATGGTCTCCTGAGGTAAGGGAAATGGTTTTTCTTGAAGTAATTTTTTGCGATTTAAGTTGTGGTGGCGTGGGCCATGTTTTGGGAGCGCTCCCGGCCTGGCTCTTTAGCTTGGGAGTTTCCCATCCTAACACCCCGAGAGAGGGGTACAACGCCTCCCTTAGCACTGCGCCCCCTGACTCAGGGCCCAGCTGCCCAATGTTACTGACTGAGGCGCAAACTGTTCCCGGGCGCTAACTTTCCCGCCCCGCCGCCATTACCGCCCCGAAATCATCAGAACTGAAAATCCAACCAATAGAGTTTCAAGTAAAACAAATTAAAAACATGGAAATCAGGATACACGTTGATGAAGAAACATGAAAATGTCCAACAGATTATATACAGAAATATTGATGATAATTATATGCTTCGTTAAGGAATGGAATTTACGTACCATTGTACAACAACAACATATGTATTTATATAGCACCTTTAACGTAGTAAAACATCCCAGGGTGCTTCACAGGAGTATTATAAGACAAATGATTTGACACAGAGCCACATAAGGAGAAATTAGCGCAGATGACCAAAAGCTTGGTCAAAGAGTTAAGTTTTAAGGAGCGTCTTAAAAGACAAAAGAGAGGTAGAGAAGCGGAGAGGTTTAGGGAGGGAGTTCCAGAGCTTGGGGCCCAGGCAACAGAAGGGACGGCCACCGATGGTGGAGCAATTATAATCAGGGATGCTCAGGAGGGCAGAATTAGAGGAGTGCAGACATCTCGGGGGGTTGTGGGGCTGGAGGAGATTACAGAGATAGGGAGGGGCGAGGCCATGGAGGGATTCTTAAACAAGGATGAGAATTTTGAAATTGAAACGTTGCTTAACCGAGAGCCAGTGTAGATCAGCGAGCACACTGAGGCGTCTGGTGAGTATAACTATAAGAGCTCCACAGATGCATTAGCTCCAGATTTCACGGTCGTGAACTGGGCAAAGCTAGAGCTACGTGACAAGGTTTCTTATTTCCTGCAGTTTGAATTCTATCAATCATTGGTCGGTATGAAAGGGCGGCAGCAGTCGGATGTGGCGATGGGGGGAGCAGTTGGTCAGGGATCAGCAGAGCAAGAGGCCTTGGGGATATGGAACACCATGGCATAAGAGCAGGGAAGGCAAAGGTCCATCCAGCCTGAGAATGGCAGCGAGGTTAGTCACAGTTAGAGAAGGTGAAACTGTCATGGCGGCTAAAAGGGGGCGTGTAATGTATGCATTTGTAAAGATGCTCACAGGTTTGTAGAGTTGGGAGTGGCTGAGCCAGTCACGTGATGTCCACAAGACTCAATAAAACCCCAGCCAGTTGGGTTCGGGGGATCCACGATGGGGCAGGTGGTTGTGAGCCTGGTGGATAAACTGGTAATGTGTCGTGTGATTGTTAAACCTTTGCTAATAAACCAACTAGTCCTTAATAACAATGTGTTGCTATGGATTCTTAAGCAAAGAACCCATGGAGCAAATACATTACCGAGCTGAACATGCTTTTCCCAATATCCAATCAGAAACACTGAAGCAAGGAAGGCAACCAGTAAGAAAGCTGGGAAATGGCTCCAGAAAGAACCAAACAGAACGCGAGAACATGTGACTTGACATGGATCATTTACTTTTTCTTCCTGTGTGAACGTGTTGTGGTTTTCTGGTCTCATTTAAGATGACTGATGTGTATACCTAGGTCAAAACTGGTTTAATTATTGAGGACCTGATGGTTCCTCGTGATTATTTGGGGTCTGAAGGATAAGTTTGGTGAGGAATTTACTAAGTTCTAATGGAAGCCCTTTCCTGACCTCCTCACCCTTTGCTCGGTCCAAACCAGCATTTGTTCAGCCACAGTCCTCCTGCCTTCTAAATAATTCCCTGGGCCCTCCATCTTTCCTTCAAAAACCTCCACCCAGTGCTCCCGTTTGTCCACGACTTTCATTCCCCACCTTAACTTCTCCTTCCCCCGTGCAGGGTGTCCTCTGTGTCACTTTCCTCCTTATTGTGAAAACTCTGAGACCACTTCTTGCCCACGAGGGCCGTACTCGAAATCTAAGTTCTTGTAATAAAATTAAGCAATAACAATTACAAAGAATTTTTAATCAGGTTATATATCCGAGTTTTATGAATAAGACACAGATGCATAGAACTGTTGGAAAGTTTGCCAATTGGATTAATAAATTGTTTGGTAATACAAAGCTGAAGGTAAAAATAATGTTACAAGGGTGTAAACCAGCGTTCTAGTTATAACATAAGAAATAGGAGCAGGAGTCGGCCATTCGGCCCCTCGAGCCTGCTCTGCCATCCAATGAGATCATGGCTGATCTGATCATGGACTCAGCTCCACTTCCCTGCCTGCTCCCCATTACCCTTGACTCCCTTATCGTTCAAAGATCTGTTGATCCCCACCTTAAATATATTCAATGTCCCAGCTTCTATAGCTCTCTGGGGCAGAGAATTCCATAGATTTACAACCCTCTGAGAGAAGAAATTCCTCCTCATCTCCATTTTAAATGGGTGGCCCCTTATTCTGAAACTATGACCCCTAGTTCTAGACTCCCCGACGAGGGGATTCATCCTCTCTGCATCTACCTTGTCGAGCCCCCTCAGAATCTTATACGTTTCAATAAGAGCACCTCTCATTCTTCTAAACTCC
Source organism: Pristiophorus japonicus (assembly GCF_044704955.1). Taxonomy (NCBI): domain Eukaryota; kingdom Metazoa; phylum Chordata; class Chondrichthyes; family Pristiophoridae; genus Pristiophorus; species Pristiophorus japonicus. Next base: position 68,193,225 of record NC_091998.1, on the reverse strand, counting down.
AATGAGTACAGGCCCAACCTGCTCAACCTTTCCTCATAAGACAACCCCTTCATCTCAGGAATCAACTTCATGACCCTTCTTTAAACTGGTTCCAATGCAAGTATATCCCTCCTTAAATATGGAGACCAAAACTGTACGCAGTACTCCAGGTGTGGCCTCACCCATACCCTGAGACCATCATTATTCTTCCTCTCCACTCTATCTCGGCGCCTCATAGGTTTGAACCAAGCCATGTGATCAGTGAAAGGAGAAAATAAATAAAGGGAAAATAGATAAGATGTTTCAGGATGTATTTGAAGAACATTTTGATGATAAGCCTGGATAGATCGTTTCACTCTGGTCAGCATTGGACCAGTGTGTGTAATTGTTGCTTCTTTGGGCATTTATCAAATAAAGAGGGCTTGAGAACACCAGGGAGAATAAAGGTGCGCGATGAATAGGGTTGATCTACTCTCACAGGAGGAAAGATTGAAGATACTGTCCTGAAACCTGAAGTACAGAGATACACCATTCAGCAATTTAACTGAAACAGCAAGAACACGATGAGTGAAGGTGCTTGGAAATCCAGAAACAAACTCTCATCAACTGATTGAGGATTTGGAGCTGTGCATGTCAGTGTTAGATAATCCGGGATACCGGAAGTTTCAAGTCATTATGTTAAGCTACATCGGCCACCGCTCGATAAACTGCCTTCTCAATCCCATTTATCTTGCTTTCTCGCCAAACTAATCCCAATACCCTGCCATCTCCCCACTTCCTCGCAAATTCCCAACCAATCATCCAATACCCTTTGAATGCTGCAATGGATTTGGCATTGATCAGTGCTTGTGGCAAAGCAGACCACATTCGGAGAACTCCTCGGGGCGGTAATGGCGGTGTGCGGTAATAGTGGCGGGCGATAATGGCGGCGGACGGTAATGTTTTGTGCCCGGGAACAGTTGGTGCCTCAGTCAGCAAAGTTCATCAGCTGTGCCCTGAGTGTGGGGCGGGGCCTGAGAGTGGGCGGGGCCCTGAGTGTGGGGCGGGGCCTGAGAGTGGGCAGGGCCCTGAGTGTGGCGCGGGGCACTAAGGGAGGGGTCGCCTCTCTCAGGGCACAACAAACATTCCCAATACCTTAAACCCCTAACAATAAGTGACATCGCAAAAATAAAACTAAACACAATCAAACTTGCCTCATTCACCAATTCCTTCAGTCACTGTCGCCGGGACAGCACTAACCGTTTGGTCCCACTGCAGCTATAGGATCAGCGCACAACAAACCTCACTGCGCAGTTGAAACCGCCGGTGTTGCATGCCGGCTCGACGCTCTCGGGCAGTGCTGCTCCGCACCACCACAAAATCGGCAAGTAATTTCCGAGCTGGCCCGCCCAGAAATCCTCCCTACCGCCATTACCGCCGCTCAGGGGCGGCAGAAGCCCAAAAATCCAGCCCCTTGTGTGGAAAGTTTTTTTTACATAGGCTTACGTTGGATGTACAGCCCAGAACCAGGCCATTCGGCCCAGCCAGTCCATGCCGGCGTTTATGCCCCACTCCAGCCTCCTCCCGTCTTTCCCCATCTAAATCTATCAGCATAACCCTCTATTTTCTTCTCCCCCATATACTTGTCCAGCCTCCCCTTTTATACATCGATACTATTCACCTCAACCCCTCCCTGTGGTAGTGAGTTCCACATTCTCACCACTCTCTGGGTAAAGAAGTTCCTCCTGAATTCCCGATTGGATTTCTGGGTGACTATCTTATATTGATGGCCTCTAGTTATGCTCTTCCTCACAAGTGGAAACATTCTCTCTGTATTCACTCGATCAAAACCTTTCATCATTTTAAAGACCCCTCAACCTTCTTTCAAGAGAAAAGAGACCCAGCCTGTTCATCCTTTCCTGATATGTATACCCTCGCATTTCACCCTCTATGTAGCTCATGCTCACCCCGAGATGCTGGCCTCTTGTCTTCGATTCACTTACCAATGCAAATAATCTATGCTTACCTGGTCTGTTCCATTCACCATTCGGATTCAGTGTTTGCAAACAGGTTTGCTTCTGACCCGTGTCAGCTTGGCACTGAAATGTTTATGACCGTAGCCTACACTGTGATGGTATTGAACCAAAAGAACCAACACTGAGCTGTGTGAACATGCTCCTATGTGAAGGCGATAACTATCTCGGCACTTCATTCATTGTGTTGCTTGGATGATGGATGAGGATTTAGGATTTTCCATTGTTACACTGATTTATTGCAGAAATGTAATTGCAGGTTCTTCAGTGTTTTTCCAACCACAGAGAGAACTAGCAGGATATAATTTTTAGCAATTATAATTATTCTGCTGATGCAACTCCTGCACTGAGATAGACGGCCGCCGATGGTTGAGCGATTATAACCAGGGATGCTCAAGAGGGCAGAATTAGAGGAGCGCAGAGATCTCGGGGGGTTCTGGGGCTGGAGGAGATTACAGAGATAGGGAGGGGCGAGGGCCATGGAGGGATTTGTAAACAATGATGAGAATTTTGAAATCGAGGCGTTGCTTAACCGGGAGCCAATATAGGACAGGGGGTGATGGGCGAGTGAGACTTGGTGCAAGTTAGGACACGGCCAAATTTTGGATCACCTGTAGTTTACGTAGGGTAGAATGTGGGAGGCCAGCCAGGAGTGCATTGGAATAGTCAAGTCTAGAGGTAACAAAGGCACGGATGAGGGCTTCAGCAGCGGATGAGCTGAGACAAGGGCGGAGATGGGCGATGTTACGGAGATGGAAATAGGCGGTCTGAATTATGCTGCGGATATGTGGCCTATCTAGTATAATCATTTTAAACTTTTATTTTTTTTAATTTTAAATTGTTTTATTTTAACAGCAGGAGTGTTCTCCCCGGTGTCCTGACCAATATTTGTCCCTCAACCAAGATCGCTAAAAACAGATTAAACAGGAGTTTTCGTTAGGTTGCAGTGGCCCAGTACAATTCGCCTGAAATCAGCCAAGCCAGCGGCAATACAAAGGCATTTCAAGTTACAGCCAGCACACATCGATGTTCCACAGTCTTTGTGCTGGTTTGTTAGAAATCACACACAACTGGCCAGGTCCCCAGATCGAATTGATCGTCATTGGGAGGTTACCTGATTGCGCCTGTTTGTGATCAATCGGAGTGCCTCTAACAGTTATGGTTTTTTATTTCGAAGCAAAGGCATTAATAGGCACCTTCTAAAAGCTCTGAAATATTCTGTTTACTTTACTAAGAAATTGACTACTGTAAACCATTGTAACGAGCAAATCGTTCTGTGTCTTTTTTTTACAATCCTTTTCAGTGATTTTAAGATTGGTTACTCACAGTGGTGGGCTGGACACTCTGATTAAAAATGCTTATATTTTGTGTTAAACACATTTTCAGCTGTGTTAATAAAACTGCAGCAGGTTGCCATGGCCACCAATGCTGGGCCGTAGGAAGTGACAGGCCAGATAGATAAGGTAACAACAAGATAGAGAAGGCATATGGAATACTTGCCTTTTTTAGCCGAGGCATAGATTACAAGAGCAGGGAGATTATGCTTGAACTGTATAAAACACTAGTTAGGCCACAGCTGGAGTACTGCGTGCCGTTCTGGTCACCACATTACAGGAAAGATGTGATTACACTGGAGAGGGTACAGAGGAGATTTACGAGGATGTTGCCTGAACTGGAGAATTTTAGCTATGAGGAAAGATTGGATAGGCTGGGGTTGTTTTCTTTGGAACAGAGGAGGCTGAGGGGCGACCTAATTGAGGTGTATAAAATTATGAGGGCCCTGGATAGAGTGGATAGGAAGGGCCTATTTCCCTCAGCAGAGTGGTCAACAACCAGGGGGCATAGATTTAAAGTAATTGGTAGGAGGTTTAGAGGGGATTTGAGGGTAAATATCTTCACCCAGAGGGTGGTGGGGGTCTGGAACTCACTGCCTGAAAGGGTGGTAGAGGCAGAAACCCTCACCACATTTAAAAAGTACCTGGATGTGCCCCTGAAGTGCCATAACCTACAGGGCTACGGACCGAGAGCTGGAAAGTGGGATTAGGCTGGGTAGCTCTTGGTCGGCCGGCGCGGACACGATGGGCCAAATGGCCTCCTTCCGTGCTGTAAATTTCTCTGATTCTATGATTCTAAGTGGGAGGGGGAGATGGGGGGGGGCGACACAAGAGGCCAGAGTCAGAGGACTGCAGAGTTCTCGGAGGGCGGTAGGGCTGGAGAAGGTTCCGGAGATTGGGAAGGGAAAGGTCATGGAGGGATTTGGAGGAAAGGCCGGTGAGGTGGATCCACACCAACTTTTATTGATCCCTCGGGAAGTTTATTTTCTCAACTTTTGATTTGCAAATAGCGTTTTCTTTTTTGGTACGAGAGCTTCTTCAAACTTATTCTGTTTTCTTCCCTTGAATTCATCTTAAATTAGAACACAGGTGTTTCAAAATTTTCAGCAAGCATTGCAGTTCACTCACCGACTTGTAAATTAATAGTTATTGATTCAAAGCAGCAGCAATACTGTATCAGAGATTAAATTTATCCCAGCACATGGGAATTCCCACATTGAATTAATGTAACGATTGCCTACGCGGTAATTTCTATGACCTTGTACCTGGAATAATTAGACTTAAAAATCATGCATACACGGCACAATTTCAAATTTTGCACACCTCAGAAATGTATAAAATAGTGAGGAGGTCATAAACAGGCTGGGGAACTGGGCAGAGAGGTGGCAGGTGCAATTTAACACAGAGAAGTGTGAAGTGATACATTTTGGTAAGAAGAATGAGGAAAGGCAATATAAACAAAATGGTACAATTTAAAGAGTGTGCAGGAACAGAGAGACCCGGGGGGGTACGTACAGAGAGACCCGGGGGTGGGGGGGGGGTATGTACAGAGAGACGCAGGGGGGTATGTACAGAGAGACCCGGGGGGGTTTGTACAAAGAGACCCGGGGGGTTGTACAGAGAGACCCGGGGGGGCTATGAACAGAGAGACCCGGGGGGGCTATGAACAGAGAGACCCGGGGGGTATGTACAGAGAGACCCCGGGGGGTATGTACAGAGAGACCCGGGGGGTTATGAACAGAGAGACCTGGGGGGTATGTACAGAGAGACCTGGGAGTATGTACAGAGAGACCCGGGGGGGTATGTACAGAGAGACCCCGGTGGTGGGGGGTGGTATGTACAGAGAGACCCGGGGGTATGTACAGAGAGACCCGGGGGGGGGGGGGGTATGTACAGAGAAACCCCGGGGGGTATGTACAGAGAGACCGGGGGGGTATGTACAGAGAGACCGGGGGGGTATGTACAGAGAGACCCCGGGGGGGGTATGTACAGAGAGACCCCGGGGGAGGGGGTATGTACAGAGAGACCCCGGGGGGGGGGTATGTACAGAGAGACCCCGGGGGGGCTATGAACAGAGAGACCCCGGGGGGGGGGGGTATGTACAGAGAGACCCCGGGGGGGGGGGGGGGTATGTACAGAGAGACCCCGGGGGGGAGGGGGTATGTACAGAAATCTTTGAAGCTGGCAGGACAAGTTGGGAAAGCTGTAAAAAAAAGCATTTTGGATCCTGAGCTTTATTAATATAGCTTGCCCCTCCCTCACCACCTGGCCTGTGCCAAATAAGGGATTTTACCGGATGAGGGGAGGTCAGCGGACCGAGATTGGGGGAGGCGGTTGCAAGGGAGGAGGTCAGCGCCCTGGGCAGGCCCGAAGTGTTAGCGGGCCGAGTGTTGGAGCAGGCCCATTGTCTGGGGGGGGCCCAGCGGGCCGAGTGTCAGGGAGGGCCCCAGCGGGCTGAGTGTCGGGGGGGGGGCCCAGCGGGCCCAGTGTCGGGGGGGGGGCCCAGCGGGCTGAGTGTCGGAGGGGGCTCAGCGGGTCGAGTGTCGAGGGGGGGGGCCCAGCGGGCTGAGTGTCGGAGGGGGCTCAGCGGGTCGAGTGTCGAGTGTCGCCGCGGCCCCAAAGTTGGGGTGGAGGTCAGCCGCGTTCTGCGCATGAGCCTTCAGTCGCCGGAATCATGCCGGACGAGGGGTGGTGCTGGATAGGGGAGTCCCGGAGAAGGGAGGTCCCACCTGTAGAGGAATTCAGTACCACAGCAAGGAAGTTATGCTAAACGCTGGTTAGGCTGGAGTATTGTGTTCAATTCTGGGCACCACACTTTAGAAAGGATGTCAAGGCCTTGCAGAGGGGGCAGAAGAGATTTACCAGAATGGTACCCAGTATATGGACTTCAGTTACGTGGATAGACTGGAGAAGCCAGAGCAGAGAAGGTTAAGAGGAGATTTGATAGAGATGTTGGAAATCGTGAAGGGTTTTGAAAGAGTAAATAAGAGAAACAGGGAGAAATTCGTGTTTGCCAGCAAAGATGCCGGTGACACACACATTTATCCCCCTTTCTTTTTATTTACTCCATCAAAACCCTTCACCGGCTACTGCAGTTAACGGCCGCAGAAAATGCCCAAAACTCCAGGAGCAGAATTGGTCGGGGGACGTGGGGATTGGTGGCACAGTGTTTACCTGCCGTCCTGGTGGTATCGCTGGAGGCATCCGGGACAAAGTGCTTGCCCAGCTCCGGCCTTGCCGCCCGGGGGGCCAGGCTGTGCAGCTTGCAACGTATTGTGGGCAATGAAACGGCCCAAGAATTCAAGGGGCCATGCATACTGAAACAATACAAATTGAAATGAAATGAAACAATGCCTTTGAAAAAAATATTTAACATGAGAAATAATTCCCAAATGTGAATATGCAGCTCTTAAAGCTAAATCACTTTCCTAACCCGAACGAATGGGACAACTGCTCAGCACTAACACACATGGCTGAGCAAGCCAGGGAAGAGGCACCCAGGATCTCGCACGCAGCACTCCAGCTTTGTGCAGGGAGGGTCAACACTGCAAGAGAGGTCCTCTCCCCACAGGGGAGGGACAGGAGGCCCTCCAGGAGGACCCCCTCCATGCCCACTACACCGAGCCTGTCAACTGCCAGCAGTGTCTCCCTCGCCATCTCACTCCAGTGCCCAAAGACGCTTCGTGACCTCAGACCACTGGTCAAGGTCAGTGAATGCATCTTCAAAAGCCGTCTCTTCCCAATTACACCACCAGCCTCACACATTGCTCAATGCACAACCCCCACCGACAATCTATACCAATCACGAGGCGCATCTGCCATCCCTAGCCTCGGCGAAGATGGTGCGGGCCATTCTTGGCAGGGGCTTGACTGAGCCCTCGGCCAGGGCCGGGGCTGAAAGGATACAAGATCCTTCCAGCATGCTTTCCCACCCTTCCGTCACCACAACTCCACACTTGTGCCTTCCTCATTTCACACATCCAGGAAATGCAGCCTGCCCAGCCAGTGGGTGAGCAAGAAGAGGGAGAGGAAAGTGAAAAAGAACAAGTACGGAAGACGATTGATTTGACACTCCCAGCTGGTAATCCAGCAAGACCATTTGCAGTGCCCCCCAGTAAAAGTCAGCAGCCTTCCATCAACCACACCGCGGACACTGGGGTAGCACTGCATGACATCAGTAGGATAGGCAAAGGCACACACAAGGCAGTCACTCAGAGAATGCATACGGGCAATGAGTTGATTTCTTGATGTCACATTGGATGGACAGACGTATAGAGGTGGATTGAAACGTTTGTTTTGCGGTAGCTTTTATTTCAGCATTGAGGCCGAGAGGACGCTGTGATAGTCAGTAACAGAGGGAAGGTAAGGTGTGGGACTAAAGTTGAAAGGGGAATTGGGGTTGAGGCCACTGGGACCACAAGCGGATGATTCCTGCAGGACTGGCAGGATTGACATATGAAGAAAGACTGGATCAACTCGGCTTGTTTCACTGGAATTTAGAAGAATGAGAGGGGATCTCATAGAAACATATAAAATTCTGATGGGACATGACAGGTTAGATACAGGAAGAATGTTCCCGATGTTGGGGAAGTGCAGAACCAGGGGTCACAATCTAAAGATAAGGAGTAAGCCATTTAGGACTGAGATGAGGAACATAAGAACATAAGAACATAAGAATTAGGAACAGGAGTAGGCCATCTAGCCCCTCGAGCCTGCTCCGCCACCCAACAAGATCATGGCTGATCTGGCCGTGGACTCAGCTCCACTTACCCGCCCACTCCCCATAACCCTTAATTCCCTTATTGGTTAAAAATCTATCTGTCTGTGATTTGAATACATTCAATGAGCTAGCCTCAACTGCTTCCTTGGGCAGAGAATTCCACAGATTCACAACCCTCTGGGAGTAGAAATTTCTTCTCAACTCGGTTTTAAATTGGCTCCCCCATATTTTGAGGCTGTGCCCCCTAGTTCTAGTCTCCCCGACCAGTGGAAACAACCTCTCTGCCTCTATCTTGTCTATCCCTTTCATTATTTTAAATGTTTCTATAAGATCACCCCTCATCCTTCTGAACTCCAACGAATAAAGACCCAGTCTACTCAATCTATCATCATAAGGTAACCCCCTCATCTCCAGAATCAACCGAGTGAATCGTCTCTGTACCCCCTCCAAAGCTAGTATATCCTTCTTAAGTAAGGTGGCCAAAATTGCACGCAGTACTCCAGGTGCGGCCTCACCAATACCCTGTACAGTTGCAGAAGGACCTCCCTGCTTTTGTACTCCATCCCTCTCGCAATGAAGGCCAACATTCCATTCACCTTCCTGATTACCTGCTGCACCTGCAAACTAACTTTTTGGGATTCATGCACAAGGACCCCCAGGTCCCTCTGCACCGTAGCATGTTGTAATTTCTCCCCTTTCAAATAATATTCCCTTTTACTGTTTTTTTTTCCCCAAGGTGGATGACATCACACTTTCCGACATTGTATTCCATCTGCCAAACCTTAGCCCATTCGCTTAACCTCTTAAATCTCTTTGCAGTCTCTCTGTGTCCTCTACACAACCCGCTTTCCCACTAATCTTTGTATCATCTGCAAATTTTGTTACACTACACTCTGTCCCCTCTTCCAGGTCATCTATATATATTGTAAACAGTTGTGGTCCCAGCACCGATCCCTGTGGCACACCACTAACCACCGATTTCCAACCCGAAAAGGACCCATTTACCCCGACTCTCTGCTTTCTGTTAGCCAGCCAATTCTCTATCCATGCTAATACATTTCCTCTGACTCCGCGTACCTTTATCTTCTGCAGTAACCTTTTGTGTGGCATCTTATCGAATGCCTTTTGGAAATCTAAATACACCACATCCATCGGTACACCTCTATCCACCATGCTCATTATATCCTCAAAGAATTCTAGTAAATTAGTTAAACATGATTTCCCCTTCATGAATCCATGTTGCGTTTGCTTGATTGCACTATTCCTATCTAGATGTCCCGCTATTTCTTCCTTAATGATAGCTTCAAGCATTTTCCCCACTACAGATGTTAAACTAACTGGCCTATAGTTACCTGCCTTTTGTCTGTCCCCTTTTTTAAACAGAGGCGTTACATTAGCTGCTTTCCAATCCGCTGGTACCTCCCCAGAGTCCAGAGAATTTTGGTAGATTATAACGAATGCATCTGCTATAACTTCCGCCATCTCTTTTAATACTCTGGGATGCATTTCATCCGGACCAGGGGACTTGTCTACCTTGAGTCCCATTAGCCTATCCAGCACTACCCCCCTAGTGATAGTGATTATCTCAAGGTCCTCCCTTCCCACATTCCCGTGACCAGCAATTTTTGGCATGGTTTTTGTGTCTTCCACAGTGAAGACCGAAGCAAAATAATTGTTTAAGGTCTCAGCCATTTCCACATTTCCCATTATTAAATCCCCCTTTTCATCTTTTAAGGGACCAATGTCTTCACTCAGAAAATTGTGAACCTGTGGAATTCTCTACCACAGAAAGTTGTTGAGGCCAGTTCATTAGATATATTCAAAAGGGAGTTAGATGTGGTCCTTATGGCTAAAGGGATCAAGGGGTATGGAAAGAAAGCAGGAAAGGGGTACTGATGTTGCATGATCATATTGAATGGTGATGCAGGCTCGAAGGGCCAAATGGCCTTCTCCTGCACCTACTTTCTAGGTTTCTCGCCCAGATATTCCGGCCACAAATGGCTTGTCTGGGATGCATCCTTCCATCTATTCCTCCTTTTTGGTTTCCTCCCATACAGCTTCCTCCTCTTTTGCTTCCTCTTCTTCTGTGTCTTCCTCTTCCCGCTGTAAGCAGATGCTGTAAATGTGAAATCACAGCATAAAATGCTTGAAATTTTCAGCTAGTCAGGCAACATCTCGACCTGAGACGTGAACTCTGTTTTTCTCTTCACGGATGTTGCGTGACCTGCTGAGTAGTCACAGCATGTTCTGTCTTCCTTTACCACCCGAGGCCTTGCATGCATCCAGCAGCGCTCCCTACGCTTACAAGAACTTTCCCTATCTATTGCAGCAAGATGCCACTTTAATAATGTTAAAAAAACAGTCCAAAATCTTACATTCAAACTTACCTAACAATGTGTGTGTCCCTTTCGCCGCTGTCAGCCTGCATGTGGACCCAGCGCTGGGGGTTGAAGTTGGCGTTGGTGACGTTACGTTGGTGTTGCACACCGACTAATGTCAGCGCGCTTCCATTTTGTCCTTCAGGGTGTTGCCAGTTACCAGCAGCGCAAAGGGGGACTTGAATATTGTGGCCGTTGCAGGACCTGCCAGCAGCTTGCGAAAGAGTGCCGGCCACCATGTTATCACCATTTCATGGCGCTGCGGGGTGACGGTAAGTTGATGAATTTCTAGCCCAAACTGTGTCAGAAGGGTTGGTACATTTTCTGGCATGAGCCACTCGCACCAAGTATTTAAAGGTTCCCCGACCCCTGTGATTTGGGGCGGGGTCAGCTTCAACAGATCCTCTGCACCTCCACCCCCCCCACCGCCCACCCCCGTGACCATCTATACGGCTTCGCTCCTGTCTTCAGCGTGATGTGGAAATGTTCTGGAATGTTTCAAACTCATTGCCTTGAGATGCTTTCCTGGGTTCCCTGACGTCGTTTCATTGTCAGGCTGTTTACCGCGACTGAGGAAAGGATTGTCTCTTGAGAAGCAGTTGTGTCGAAGGAAGACTCGAAACAGCCAATTATAATCACCTCCAAATAGAAATATTTTGCAGATTTTGAAATTGACTGTTCTACTTTCGTAACCAGTCACGTTACAAATCATCTTCGAAAAGCAAGGCAGCATTTTTGAAATTGATGCACCTTCATGAGTAAAAATGTTAAAACGTTTTTTTATTTTATTGAGGAAAGTTTTCTGAATAAACAAGCGACGACTTAGCGAGGCATTGGCATGAGTTAACTTAATGACGTTTGCTGGTTGTCAAGAGAATAACCTTAAGTCGACAACACCAGCTCTCCATGGAGTGTCGGGCAGGTTAAAACCATGAAACCTGCAGAAGAGGCTTCAGAAAGCTGCAAGAGCACCACTGCCTGTCACGGATAGAATAGCCGCAAAGATAAAACACATGAGGGCTAAATTGGATAACGCCTGAAATTGGGCAAAGGAATCGCTATGCGCGATTACTCCATGCCCGTTCACTGTGATGCTGCCTGCTCATTTCCATGATTGTAGCGTGCAGCCAGCCCTAATCACGCTGTTCATTGGCTGCATGCATCAATAGGGTGCCCAAATTGTTACTTGCTTGCACCGGTTAAAGCTAGCCTGCACTTCTTAAAGCCAGCCTGCACTTCTTAAAGTGACCGGGGGGGGGAGGGGGAGGGGGTGCATTGTGGGCTGGAAGTCATTGTACAACTCATTCTGATGTGGAAAAGACTCAATTATGACACAACATGAGAGAGAGCATGCTCCAAGGTTCTCGGACGCTGCACTAGAGGCTGGTGGAGGAGGTAGAAAGGAGGAGAGATGTGTTATATCCATAGGGGCGAGAGACCCTCCGGACAAGTGCTCCGAAGGCAGTGGGAGCAGATAGCCGTGGGGGTCAATGCCAGGAGTCAAGCCCGAAGGACCTCGATGCAGTCTGCAAAAAGCACCATGAACTCACTCGAGTGGTCAAGGTCTGTGAATGCAGCTTTAAATGCCATATCCTATCAACTGCACCACAAGCCTCACACACTGCTCAATGCACGCTCAGGTGGATGCAAAAGATCCCACGGCACTATTTTGAAGAAGAAGCAGGGGAGATATCCCCAATATTTATCCCTCAATCAACATCACTAAAACAGATTTTCTGGCCATTATCACATTGCTGTTTGTGGGAGCTTGCTGTGCAGAAGTTGGCTGCCGCGTTTCCCACAGTACAACAGTGGCTACACTGCAAAAGTACTTCATTGGCTGTAAAGCACTTTGAGACGCCCGGTGGTCTATCTGGGATGTCACAGGGTCACATGGCACTATTCACAGAAGAGCATGGGGTGGTCCTAACTCGTCGAACACCACCAAAGCCAGACTAACTGGTCATGTATCTCACTTGTTGTTTGTTGGATCTTGCTGTGTGAAAGTTGTCTGTTGGGTTTACCTAGAATTAGAGCACGGCAGAGAAACAGGCTACTCGGTCCAACTGGTCTATGCCGGTGTTCATGCTGCACACAAGCCTTATTCACTCTCACCCTGTCAACCTATCTTTCCATTCCTTTCTCCCTCACATTCTTCTCCAACGCTGACAACAACAGTGGCTGCACTTCAGAAATAACTCATTCATGTGAAACACCTGGAGTCTCCTGAGTAACACGATGAGCTGCTATATAAATGCTGACTCTTTCTTCATTACACTTTGCTATTAAATATATTTATTAAGGCGATCTAGGTTAAGCTACAAAAAGCTGTGTTCTCCCGAAGAGTAATCGAGTCACTGATTCGAGGTTTTTTGAAGTACATTTTAGTGTTTACAAATTAAAATTCCTTTGACGTTATCACTTTAATACGTTAAAGCTCATCAATAGCCAAATGCTGTGCAAGGTTTTGTCAGCCCGTTAACAGTTTGTTGCCAGCAGCTCGGGCCCGTGGCTTTGATGAAACCCACTGCTCCTCCAAGTTGATAAACACGATGGCTTTGATATTGCAGCGACTTTAAGGAGCTCTGATAGCCGCCTGTAATAAAAAACTTGTACTGCCTTGATTCAAAAATGCCAGGCTGCCCATCAGTGTGAGTGGCTGCATTGGAGCGATTAAGATGCTGGAACGTCATCTCTGAGACAGCCAATCTTCCAGTCACACACAGAGTTTTGTATCGCTGGTTTTAGAGGGGTGAGAAGTTCGACCTCGGAAATATAATGGAAGACAGAATGGTGTTAGAAGGCGGAGATAGACAGATTTTTGAACGATAAGGCAGTCAAGGGTTATGGGGAGCAGGCAGGGAAGTGGAGTTCAGGCCAAGATCAGATCAGTCATGATCTTATTGAATGGCGGAGCAGGCTCGAGGGGCCGAATGGCCGACTCCTGCTCCTATCTCTTATGTTATCTTGGTTCCATTGTTTGCTCTTACGTTTACCCTTGGATTTCTCTCCTCTATCTTCCTGTCCCAAATCCAAGGCTAATGTTGATACTACACCTTGCTGAACCAGCCATTCTTCGTGGACACTCAGGTTATTTTGATTGCGTTGTCCATTAGAGCTGGTCCTTGTCTCGTGCACAATCTACCACGGGTTACCCAGTGGATGGAGACCTCTTGCTCACCTTCTCCAAACAGACTAAATACTGACAAGACACAAAAGCAACCTGTATTTAAATAGCACCATTTACAACCTCGAGCTCACAGTGTCTTACAGCCAATGAATACTTTTGGAGTGTAGTCACTGTTGTAATGTGGGAAATGCAGCAGCCAATTTGCGCACAGCAAGCTCCCACAAACAGCAATGTGATAATGACCAGATAATCTGTTTTTGTTATGTGGATTGAGGGATAAATATTGGCTCCAGGACACCGGGGATAACTCCCCTGCTCTTCTTCGAAATAGTGCCACGTGATCTTTTACATCCACCCGAGAGAGCAGATGATTAACCTCTCATCCGAAAGATGGCACCTCCGACAGTACAGCTCTCCCTCAGTACTGCCCTCCAACAGTGTGTCGCTCCCTCAGTACTGCCCCTCCGACAGTGCAGCTCTCCCTCAGTACTGCCCCTCCGACAATGCGGCGCTCCCTCAATACTGCCCTCCAACAGTGTGGCGCTCCCTCAGTACTGCCCCTCCGACAGTGCGGCGCTCCCTCAGTACTGCCCCTCCGACAGTGCGGCGCTCCCTCAATACTGCCCCTCCAACAGTGCGGTGCTCCCTCAGTACTGCCCCTCCGACAGTGCGGCGCTCCCTCAATACTGCCCCTCCAACAGTGCGGTGCTCCCTCAGTACTGCCCCTCCGACAGTGCGGTGCTCCCTCAGTACTGCCCCTCCGACAGTGCGGCACTCCCTCAGTACTGCACTCCCTCAGTACTGCCCCTCCGACAGTGCAGCACTCCCTCAGCACTGCCCCTCCGACAGTGTGGCGCTCCCTCAGTACTGCCCTCCGACAGTGCGGCGCTCCCTCAGTATTGCCCCTCCGACAGTGCGGCGCTCCCTCAGTACTGTCCCCTGACAGTGCGGCGCTCCCTCAGTATTGCCCCTCCGACAGTGCGGCACTCCCTCAGTACTGCCCCTCCGACAGTGCAGCACTCCCTCAGTACTACCCCTCCGACAGTGCGGCATTCCCTCAGTACTACCCCTCCGACGGTGCAGCACTCCCTCAGCACTGCACTGGGAGTGTCAGTCTAGATGTTTGTGCTCAAGTCCCTGGAGTGGGACTTGAACCCACAACCTTCTGACTCAGAGGCTAGTGTGCTGCCCACTGAGACACAGCTGACACAGCAACCAACTTACACACAGCAAGATCCTACAAACAGCAATGAGACAAATGACCAGATCGTCTGATTATTTGATGAGATTGGTTGAGTGAAAATGATTGGCCAGGACATTGGGAGAAGTTCTCTGACTCGGTAAGACATACATTTCCGTACCTGCCTTGGATAAGCTAACTGAGCAAAACAAGGTTTGAAACTGGGAGCTTTGTTGCCTGGTGTTCTACCACATGCCTCTCTCAATAAGCAACACCCAAACAGATTCTTCAGTCATTTCTCTCAGTGCTGTTTGTGGGAGTTGGTCAGCAAAGCTGTGGGTCAGTTGGTGAAGCCTTATCTTCAGGTGTGTGAGGTTTCTGCAGGGTGTGTGTGTGGGCTGCCCATGAGCATCCTCTCTAATGCGGTGTGTAGTTAGCCCTTTCTATGTATTCATGAGGACAGAAGATAGCGGTACTGCAAGATGATTGGCAAAAGAACCAAAGGCGACGTGTGAGGGGAACTGTTTTACGCAGCGAGTGGTTAGTATCTGGAATGCACGGCCTGAGAGGGCGGTGGAGGCAGACTCAATCGTGGCTTTCAAAAGGGAGTTGGGTAAGTATCTGAAGGAAAATAATTGCTGGGCTACTGGGAAAGGGCGGGGTAGGGACACTGGCTGAGGTGCTCCTGCAGAGAGCCGGCACGGGCTCGACGGGCCGAATGGCCTCCTGTGCTGTAACCGTTCTGTGATTCTGTACATTGTGTAGAACACTGATGCCCAGGAGCCTGAAGGGCGCGGGGTCCTCAGGCAAGTGTTTGGTGAATTCCACCAGCAAAAACAGAAACGTTATGGCAGGGAACATGTCGCAAGAAAATGATGGTGATGAGCTTCTGTTCCACTGACTGCAGGGCAATGTTCTGTGCGGCCTTTGATAGAGTAATACCTCTGTACAAGTAACACCAGCACATCAACCCATGAGCTGACATGCTCACTGCTCCCAATTTTGGTTTTGTGAATTTTTGAGATGGCCGTCTAGCAGTATTGCTACGAATTATCTCCTTATCTGGCCGGTTTGAGCTGCCGGCCAAGATGCATCATGAGACAAATGCCATTGGCCTTGGAATATAATTCCACCCGTGTCACTCTCGGAACCAGCACCTTGAAACGATTCCCTCGGTTGTATCTCCCAATAGGTGGCTCTGACCATAAGTGGACCACTTCATGCCTTTGAAATGTGAATGATGGAGTAGCTCAATTACTGCCAGATGATTTGCTCTCAGCACACTCGCTGATTAAAATCTGAAGAGGGTTAGCCTGACATTGGCAGCTCGGTGCCACTCAGATACAACCGGCTGTGTCCAGGGTAGGACCTCCAAATGCATCTTTCAGCTGCCTCCAGCTGCCCATTTACAGTCCCGTCTGCAAATTGCACAATGCCGGCCTTAGGTGTAATGTGTGGCTGAGCCCCACTCCCCTGGGGAATTTCAACTGTCAGCCACCCTCTTTTTGGATGAGGAACAGGAGGCCAAATGTTGAAAATAGTCCTTATGGTTAAAAAAAAGGGAAGACTTGCATTTATATAGTGCCTTTCACTACCATCGGACGTCACAAAACACTTTACAGCCAATGAAGTACTTTTGGAGTGTAGTCACTGTTGTAATGTAAGAAACGCGGCAGATAATTTGCACACAGCAAGCTCCCACAAATATAAATGACCTGCTTTTGTTATGTTGATTGAGGGATAAATATTGCCCAGGACACCAGGGATAACTCCCCTGCTCTTCTTCAAAATAGTGCCATGGGATCTTTTACATCCACCTGAGAGAGCAAACGGGGCCTCAGTTTAATTTCTCATGCAAAAGACGGCATCTCCGACAGTGCAGCACTCCCCCAGCACTGCACTGGAGTGTCAGCCTAGATTTATGTGCTCAAATCCCTGGATTGGGACTTGAACCCACAACCTTCTGACGAGAGTGCTGCCCACTGAGCCACGGCTGACACATCTCTTGTCGGGCCTCTATTGCGCCGTTCTCTGTGGAAGCCATATTGAAACCATGCTGCTATCACCAACTAAAATTACACATTTCCTCAATTTGTTTTTTTTAAGTTATCAATACTGTAGAGTTTCATCAACTGAGCTCACAAAGCTCCCATCTTTTATACACGTGCCTTTCCTGTTTTTGTCATTTTCACCACACCATGAAGGCCTTAGAGAGGGAGCAGAAAATATTTATGAGAATGGTTCCAGGGATGAGGGACTTCAGTGACGTGGATAGACTGGAGAAGCTGGGGTTGTTCTCCTTGGAGCAGAGAAGGTTGAGAGGAGATTTGATCGAGGTGTTCAACATCATGAGGGGTCTGGACAGAGTAGAGAGAGAGAAACTGTTCCCATTGGTGGAAGGGTCAGGAACCAGAGGACACAGATTTAAGGTGATTGGCAGAAGAACCAAAGGCGACGTAAGAAAAACCACCGAGTGGTTAGGATCTGGAATACATGGCCTGAAGTCATAGGCTGTCTCTCGGAATCGAGGAAGACTTGCTTCCACTCTAAAAGTGAGTTCTCAGGTGACTGAACAGTCCAATACGGGAATTACAGTCTCTGTCACAGGTGGGACAGACAGTGGTTGAAGGAAGGGGTGGGTGGGACTGGTTTGCCACACGCTCCTTCCGCTGTCTGCGCTTGGTTTCTGCATGCTCTCGGCGACGAGACTCAAGGTGTTCAGCGCCCTCTCAGATGCTCTTCCTCCGCTTAGGGTGGTCTTTGGCCAGGGACTCCCAGGTGTCAGTGAGGATGTTGCATTTTATCAAGGAGGCTTTGAAGGTGTCCTTGTAACGTTTCCTCTGCCCACCTTTGGCTCGCTTGCCATGTAGGGGTTCCGAGTCGAGCGCTTGCTTTGGGAGTCTCATGTCGGGCTTGCGGACAATGTGGCCCACCCAACGGAGCTGGTTGAGTGTGGTCAGTGCTTCAATGCTGGGGATGTTGGCCTGGTTGAGAACACTGACGTTGGTGCATCTGTCCTCAGGCAGACTCAATTTTATCTTTCAGAAGGGAGTTGGATAAGTATCTGAAGGAAAAAAATGTGCAGGGGTGTGGGGAAAGGGCGGCGAGTGGGACTGGCAGAGAGTTGGCACGGGCTCGATGGGCCGAATGGCCTCCTTCTGTGCTGTGACCATTCTATGATTCTCTTGTTGGGAGGGACTCTCTCCCCCCTCACCTCCCTGAATACTGAGGCCACCTTTATGCTGCAGTCTTGCCCTGCCATCGTTGGGCCTCACGTCACAGTTCTGTGTGGATCTACGGTGATATCGGGCTTAATTCTAGCTGGACGCTGGTCAGGAACCTTTCAACCGTGGGCCGCTGTCCTGCTCGGTGTCAGATTTACCTGTTTTATCTTATGAAGTACCTTGGGATGTTAATCATCATCGTAGGCAGTACCTCGAACCGAGGCTTGCTTCCTCACCAAAAAAGGGATGAGTTCACAGGTGTTTCAATGAAGGACCTAATATTCCAGGTCCTGAACTACATTCTGAAAGGTGGAAGATACCTGTGCGTGGATTTTTTTAACGTGGGGTGACCGTTGCACACCAGCCACCACACGGGCTTGACAGAGCTAGGTCTTGGTCCAGTGGCAAGGGTTAACCAGGACGACTGGAGACCTGCTCTGCTGCACGGACCTAGTGTGCTCACATATCGCAGTGTGGGCTGGGCCCGTGCTGCCCCTGGGCCCTCGTCTCTGTTGGGCCCCGAACTCGCGCCTCTCCTCGGCCCCGATCACATCCCCCTACAATCTCTCGCCGCTCCTTCGCCCAAATCTCGCCACTCCTGCTATACCTGCCCACGCTCCAATCACCGACCTGGACCTTGGTGACATCCCTCTTCGCTGCCGTTGCTCTCCTGCTCCAGCACCAGGGTTTTGAACTCTGCTAATCCTGATGGCTATGCCGTGCTCTCATTAGCAGACTGTAGACCTGCGAGAGACCATATCTGTGGCAGGTCAGGGCCATAAAAGGAGTGGTGAGCGGCGACCACAGGCAGCGTGGCGCTGTACCACGGCAAGGTACTAGGTTAAAGCCGCTACATAAATGTAAGTTGTTGTTGTGTTGCTGAATCCACCGTGTGCTTTCAGGGTGAGGAATGTGACATCGACTGGACCTGATCCAATTACTACCTCGATTACACTGAAGTGAACTTGTATCAGAATGTGATATAAATACTTTTCCTATCTAACTCTTAACAAGAGGCAGTGTTTCAATTTTCACAAGAAATTGGATGGAAGGGATTTGTTCTGCAGCAACCTCATTGTAATCAGTTTTATGGATATTTTTCGCCCCTCTGGAGAGGCTTCCAGTAGATTACTGTGGTATATATATCATCACTCAAAGGTGATGTCATTTCTGATTTTGCCATTGTAGCCCCCCTCCCCTCGTAATCCCCAGAATTCCTCCTGCATCTGCAGTGGAAGCAACTGATGCTACAGCAGTCCTGCCCAGCAGAAAAAGCACTTCATTCATTGGCTGTGAACGCTTTGTGACGTCCTGAGGTTGTGAAAGGCGCTATATAAATGCAAGTGTCAGCCGTGGCTCGGTGGGCAGTGCTCTCGCCTCTGGGTCAGAGGGTTGTGGGTTCAAGTCCCACTCCAGGGGCCTGAGCACAAAAATCTAGGCCGACACTCCAGTGCAGTGCTGAGGGAGTGCCGCACTGTCGGAGGTGCTGTCTTTCGGATGGGACATTAAACCGAGGCCCCGTCTGCTCTCTCAGGTGGATGTAAAAGATCCCAGGGCACTATTTCGGAGAAGAGCAGGGGAGTTATCCCCGGTGTCCTGGGGCCAATATTTATCCCTCAATCAACATAACAAAAAGTGATTATCTGGTCATTATCACATCGCTGTTTGTGGGAGCTTGCTGTGCGCAAATTGGCTGCCACATTTCCTAAAGATATCCCATTGCAGAAGAAAGACAGCATCTCACCACATCTCCCAAAACTATCCCAAGACGCTTCACAGATAATTCCTTTGAAGTCTAGTCGCTGTTGCGTATGCAAATGAGTCAGCCCGTTTGCAACAGCTCCCACGACCAGCAAGGGGAGGAATGAGCAGTTAATGGGCTTGATGTTAGCAGTTTGTTTCTAATTGGGATGTGGGCGTCGCTGGCAAGGCCGGCAGTGTAGTATCGCTTCTCGGCCTTTTGGCTAAAATCAAGTGTAGTATCTGTTCTTATCAGTATTGCTTCTCGGCCTTTTGGCTAAGATCATGCGTAACTGACCTGACAGGGGAGTAACCACCATAACCCCAAGGTGGTTCTCCCTGGATCAGGAAGGTATATGCTTGCTTTTTTGGAAATAGGAGGTGTGTGGGGGGCCTGACCCCTCCACCTCCATGGCACGAACCTGGTATTGCAGTACTTCCAGGAACGGTGCAGTGGCTCTAGGCCTTTTGGCTAAGAGCATTGGCGCAGAGTGATCCTTGATGTGTGCAAGGTGACCTCTGGCGTTTGTGATTTGACAAAGAATTGGAACGATTGGCTACGAATTTAAAAAAAAAAAAAATCTGTTCTTATCAGTTTAATATCCCGTATGGGGACCAGATATTGAATTGTTTTTTGGAACAGGGAGCTGGATCAGGGGCTTGCCCCGTCCACTTCATGCACCGACCTGGTATGGCAATATTTCCAGGAACGGTGCAGCTTCCCCTCTCGGCCTTTTGGCTAAGATCAAGTGTAAATAGCGCAAAGTTATCTTTGGCGCTGGAGTTGATCTGACAAGAATTGGCAAAAAAAAAAAAAATTATTGCCCTTGAGAAGGTGAGCCGCCTTCTTGAACCGCTGCAGTCCGTGTGGTGAAGGTGCTCCCACAGTGCTGTCAGGGAGGGAGTTCCAGGATTGTGACCCAGCGACGATGAAGGAACGGCCGATATATTTCCAAGTCAGGATGGTGTGTGACTGGGAGGGGAACGTGGAGGTGGTGGTGTTCTCATGCGCCTGCTGCCCTTGTCCTTCTAGGTGGTGGAGATCGTGGGATTTGAGTTTGAGGAATGTTGGCCTACGATGCTGTGATGAACTCTTCTTCACATATTGCCACGGTATCATTAATTAACATCCACCTGAACCCCTGCAACAGCCACACGAAGCCTCAATTCAAAGCAACCCAAGCTCTCCTTGTGCTTCCAATGCTGATTCACGTTTCCCACATTTTGTGTTTTGATTTTCGGATTTGCGACACTTGCAGATTTTCTGGTGAAAGAGTTAAGTTGCCTTCATTTAAATGGGTCTTGTCCGGCAACTTACATTTACCTCGCTCACACTTTGCTTCACCCTTTGTGACAGCCAACCAGCAAAGAGTTCACCTTGCACAAAATTGTGTTGTAGCTCTGTAGTAGAAAAGAAAGAAAGACCTGCATTTATGTAGCGTCTTTCATGACCACCATACGTCTCAAAGCGCTTTTCAACCAATGAAGTACTTTTGGAGTGTAGTCACTGTGTAATGTAGGAAACACGGCAGCCAATTTACGCACAGCAAGCTTCCACAAACAGCAATTTGATAAAGACCAGATAATCTGTTTTGTTATGTTGACTGAGGGATAAATATTGGCCAGGACACCGGGGATAACTCCCCTGCTCTTCTGTAGCTGCAATCTTTTGGCATGTGCCGTGTTTGCAGTACTTTCTGAGCCACTGAACTGGCGGCATTTCCTTTTGACGACTTGCCGAGTAGTGTGCGGTTTAGGCCACACGTGGTCTTGATGCTTGGTGTTAGTTACGGTCCATTTGGTCAGTTGCAAGTGACCAAGCTTCAATCGGAGGGCGTGGATGTTGCTATTGTTCACTGTGTGTTTTATGTAAGGACGAGTGAGTTGTGTGTATTGGGTAGTGGGAAAGCTAGGGGAGGTCTATGAGCAAAGTCTTTCTCATATTGTGAATTTTTCTCATATTCCACCAAACATGCCTCAGGTATGAAGTGCCTGCCCTGCTTGGTTCCCCTGCAGCTTAAAGGTCTCCTGGTTCCTGATGTGTATGAATTAATTGCCTTTATTCCCATCACATGTCCCATATATTCTCACCATTCAAGCTGACAAAGCAAAGGCAGACCTCAGGCCTTTTTTCAAAATTGGAACAGTTTTGTTTTCTCATCCTCCAGACCCTGTGCTGAATGAGCAGCAAGTTACAGACACAGGGAATGGGACAGTCCGTGTAACGTGGGACAGTCCGTGTAACGTGGGACAGTCCGTGTAACGTGGGACAGTCCGTGTAACGTGGGACAGTTACAAAACTAGCCTCCTGCCATCCGCACCTCAAAACTGGAAACTCAACACCCTGACAAGGCTGGCAATCTGAAATAAAATCCGGAAACATCGGCAACATATGGAGGGGGGAGGGGGGCGGAATTCGGGAGAGCCCTGATTGGTGCACTAACTATTAAAAATTGAAAGAAGTTAACGCCGGGCACGAATGATTTTCAACCGTTAATAAATTCGGGGTTTGTGCTCCAGGACAGATGTGGAGCACCACTTCCCTCCTGGAGCGCGGCAGGACGCGGGGGGGTCGGGGGTAGTGGTGGGGGAGAGGAGGTGGGGGTGGGGGAGGTGGGGTTGGGGGAGGGGGTGGAGAGGGGGAGGGAGTGTGGAGGAGGGGGGGATGGGAGGGGGCTGGGGTTGGGGGCAGTGATGCATCCTGGGCCGTGTGGCACGGCCGTGTTCAGAGGCTCCTCCCTCCCGTAAAGCGAGGGCCTATCGCGGCGGGCTCCGCAGAAGAAGCAATGACCTGGTTGCCGACGGCAGCCGCGATCCAGCCCGATCAGCCCCGTGCCCCGCAGCAGGGCCCCGGGCTGACGGATCGCCCGCCAAGACCATTCTGTAAAAAAGAGAAACAGCAACTTTTGAATTTTTTTTCCTTACCTCAGCCACCTTTAAGCCCCACCCCCGAAGCGCCCAGACGCCCAATCGCCAACTCCTGCGGCTGTCGGTGTTGCCCAGTGATGCTGCAGGGGGCGGGATCGGAGTTCGGGTCCAGGGCGTTAACGTGTGCAACGGCCACCACACGTTAAATAAATCCACGCACAGGCATCTTCCACCCTTCAGGATGTAGTTCGGGATCTGGAATATTCGGTCCTTCATTGAAACACCTGGGAATCCATTCCTTTTCGGCGAAGAAGCAAGTCATCCTCGCTTCGAGGGACTGCCTATGATGATGATGGCCTGGGCTCCTGATTAAAGAATGGTCATTTGGGCGAGAGACCAGGAGGGCTGGTGTCTGAGCAAGAGGGCAGGAAGAGGGGAGAGAATTGCGACAGAGACGTCCGGGCCACAAGGCAGGGTTGGTAGCCAGTGCTACGGGAGAGTTAATTTAACATCTCCAGCTGGAGGTGTAAAAACCCGACCCAGCACGAGGATTTGAATGTGTTTAAATTGCTGAGAAATGTTGCATTCAGCACAGCTGGGTTAGAACAAGCACACGGTTAAGTGAGCCTTTAGTTCGATGCCCCTTTGAATTGGAGGATCAATCAATAGAAGCTAAACAGGACAGGTGTGGTGAGGTCACGGGAGGTCATGCCTGAGCACTGAAAGACTAAGCCCATCCCACCCAAATGACGAAGTATTCCTTTGTCACATCGCAGTCAGTTACTGATGGAGACACAGACGGCAGGCTGAGTCATTCAGTCCCCGTCAGCAACTTTGCAAATGAGGTTGCTTTCTACAGAAAGAACATGCATTTCTAGAGGGCCCTTCAAATCACAAAGAGCTTTACAGCCAGTAAAGTACTTTTGATTGAAGTGATGGAATCACAGAAATTTACAGCACGGAAGGAGGCCATTCGGCCCATCGTGTCCGCGCCGGCCGACAAAGAGCTACCCAGCCTAATCCCACTTTCCAGCTCTCGGTCCGTAGCCCTGTAGGTTACGGCATTTCAGGTGTACATCCAAGTACTGTTTAAATGTGGTGAGGGTTTCTGCCTCTACCACCCTTTCAGGCCGTGAGTTCCAGACCCCCACCTCCCTCTGGGTGAAGAAATTTTCCCTCAACCCCCCTCTAAACCTCCTATCAATTACTTTAAACCTATGTCCCCTGGTTATTGACCCCTCTGCTAAGGGAAATAGGTCCTTCCTATCCACTCTATCTCAGCCCCTCATAATTTTATACACCTCAATAAGGTCTCCCCTCAGCCTCTTCTGTTCCAAAGAAAGCAACCCCAGCCTATCCAATCTTTCCTCATAGCTAAAATTCTCCAGTCCAGGCAATATCCTCGTACCCTCTCCAGTGCAATCACATCTTTCCTGTGATGTGGTGACTAGAACTGCACGCAGTACTCCAGCTGTAGCCGAATCAATGTTTTATACAGTTCAAGCATAACCCACCCTGCTCTTGTATTCTATGCCTCGACTAATAAAGGCACTTATCCTGAACGTCTTCATTAGCACCTTATCTCCCTGGCCTGCTACCTTCAGGGATCTGTGGACCTGCACTCCAAGGGCCCTCTGTTCCTCTACACTTCTCGGTGTCCTACCATTTAATGTGTATTCGCTTGCCTTGTTAGCCCTCCCCAAATGCATTACCTCACACTTCTCCAGATTGAATTCCATTTGGCACTGTTCTGCCCACTCGACCAGTACATTAATATCTTCCTGCAGTCTGCAGCTTTCCTCATTATCAACCACATGGCCAGTTTGTCAGGGTGTAGTCACTGTTGTAATGTGGGAAACACAGCAGCCAATTTGCACACAGCAAGCTCCCACAAACAGCAATGTGATAATGACCGGATAATCTGAGCTAGAAATTGCTCAGCGCCCCATTGAGAGCGCTAAAGTATCGGCAGGCATTATGCAAGTGAAACGAGCTTCCGGCCCAGTGCTCCAGGAAGGAAATGGAAAGCTAAGTCAAGTGCTGCCACTTCCCTTGGAGCTCTAAAGCGGGTGAGAGGGGTGGTAACGGCAGAGTGCGGCACAATATCCCATGCAACGGCAGCCGGGATCGGAGGCTCCTTCCCTCCCTTAAAGGGAAAGGCCATCGCTGCAGGCTCAGCAATAAATGCAATCCCCTCGTCACCAACGGCAGCCACGATCTGCGGCGATCAGCCCTGAGCACTCCAGCAGAGCGTAGGGCTGGTCAGTCACGGCTGAAGAATATTAAAAGAACATGACCTGAGGGCTGAATGAAGATTTTTCCCCTAGCGACCATCTATCTAACAACGTCTCCTGCAGCTGCTGCACAGGCGGAAGCGAAGTTCGCATCTGGGGCGGTAACGGGGCACTGCGCAGCCGGCTGAGGCCACGATCTCCGTGGCGCAGGATATCGTGGCGTTAGGGTTGACCACTGCTGCTAATCTCGGAGGGAAGTTCGCAGCAATTGGTACTCTCGCTGCGCCCGGTCGCGCATCGTTATCGCCCCCTGGAGGCCCACTTCTCCCCCTCTGTTTTTAGCAATGTTGATTAAGGGATAAATATTGGCCCCAGGACACCGGCGAGAACTCCCCTGCTCTTCAAATTTGTGCCGCAGGATCTTTTGAGTCCAGTTGAGAGCAGACGGGACCTCGGTTTACCATCTTATACAAAAGATGGCCCCTCCGACAGTGCAGCACTCCTTAGGTACCACACTGGAGTGTCAGCCTAGATTTTGTGCAAAAGTCCCTGGAGCGGGACTTGAACTCACAACCTGCCGGCTGAGCCACGGTTGAGTTGATATTTTCATGTTGCAAGAAATGTACTAATAGCATGATCGTTCTCTGCAGGCCCAGTGGGTAAAGGAACCACCCAGTGCAGACAGACCAGAAGGTCCCAGATTCGGGTTTTGGTCGGTGTGCAGTTGTGTGGACATTGGCCGAGATCGGGATCGGACTGAGTTAAGGTGCCTTAAATGGTGAAATAGTCTGCCGACCCTCACTGTCTAATCTCACACAGGAAGAACAGAGTCACTCGAGGGACCCGAGGGCTTGTTTCCTCCCGGGCAGCTGTTGGGGAAGCTGCTTTTTGAGACCGACTCCATAAGGGTCAGCAGCTTCAGGAGAGGAGGGGAGAAGAGGAGGGAAAAGACAACCGACTGGGAGAGATGCAACGTCCGTATTCCAGGACTGTCAAACTGCGCTCATTTGGAGCAACCATTGAGATGAATACCTCCCTCTTCCTCACCCCGATGTTGTGGGACTTTTTCTGGGAACGATGACTGTGTGTGAAATTGTGGAACTTCATGTTTTTCTGGAGACAGGGTGTGTGAGGACAGGGTTAATCAGACTGCCCTCGGGTCTGCCAGTGTTATTCTGCGGTTGATTTCTCTCTCTAATGTAGTAAAAGTAACCTTTCTCTCTTGCCTGTTAAATGAGGGACGGATAAATCAATTTAGAAGCAGTGACCACGGAACTGTGGAATTAAGACTGAACTTAAAGCAATAATCGTTTAGACCATAAACCTAATTCCAAAAGCACTCCAGTGCATACTGGAGACAATAATAACGACTTGCATTTATGTAGCGCCTTCAACGTAGCAAAACGCACCAAGGCACTTCACAGGAGCGTCAATTAGACCAAACTGAGACCGAGCCACATAAGGAGGTATTAGGACAGGTGACCGAAAGCTTGCACAAAGAGGTCGATGTTAAGCAGTGTCTTAAAGGAGGAGAGAGAGGCGGAGAGGCTTCGGGAGGGAATTCCAGAGCTTGGGGCCCAGGCAAGGCCAACATTTATTGGCCATCCCTAATTGCCCCTCGAGAAGCTGGTGGTGAGCCGCCTTATACAACGGAGTGTCTCACTGGGCCATTTCAGGGGCTGTTAAGAGTCAACCACATTGCTATGGATCTGCAATCACATAGAGGCCAGACCGGGTAAGGGCGGCAGATTTCCTTCCCTAAAGGGCATTCGTGAACCAGATGGGTTTTTAACGACAATCCGGTAGTTTCATGGTCACCGTTACAGGTACTAGCTTTTTATTCCAGATTTTTTTAATTAGCTGAATTTAAATTCCCCAGCTGCCGGGGTGGGATTTGAATTCACGTCTCTGGATCATTAGTCCAGGCCTTGGGATTACTGGTCCGGTAACATAACCATAAGAACATAAGAATTAGGAGCAGGAGTCGGCCATTCAGCCCCTTGAGCCTGCTCCGCCATTCAATAAGATCACGGCTGATCTTCGACCTCAACTCCACCTTCCCACCTGATCCCCATATCCCTTGATTCCCTTAATATCCAAAAATCTATCGATCTCTGTCTTGAATACACTCAACGACTGAGCCTCCACAGCCCTCTAGGGCAGAGAATTCCAAAGATTCACCACCCTCTGAGTGAAGAAGTTTCTCCTCATCTCAGTCCTAAATGGCCGAACCCTTATCCTGAGACTGTGACCCCTGGTTCTAGACTCCCCAGCCCGGGGGAAACATCCTCCCTGCATCTACCCTGTCAAGCTCTGTAAGAATGTTGTATGTTTCAATGGGATCACCTCTCATTCTTCTAAACTCGAGAGAATATCGGCCCAGTCTACTCAATCTCTCCTCATAGGACAATCCCCCCATCCCAGGAATCAGTCTGCTGAACCTTCGCTGCAGTCCCTCTCTGGTAAGTATATCCTTCCTTAGGTAAGGAGACCAGAACTGTCCACAATACTCCAGGTGTGGTCTCACCAGGGCCCTGTATAATTGCAGTAAGACGTCTTTACTCTTATACTCAAATCCTCTTGTAATAAAGGCCAACATACCATTTGCTTTAATCACTTGCTGTACCTGCATGTTAACTTTCAGTGATCTGTGTACAAGGACACCCAGGTCCCTCTGAACACCAACATTTCCCAATCTCTCACCATTTATAAAATACTCTGCTTTTCTATTTTTCCTACCAAAGTGGATAACTTCACATTTCTCCACATTATATTCCATTTGCCATGTTCTTGCCCACTCACTGAGCCGGTCTATATCCCCCTGAAGCCTCTTTGCATCCTCCTCACAACTTACATTCCCACCGAGCTTTGTATCATCAGCAAACTTGGATATATTACATTTGGTCCCTCATCCAAATCATTGCTATAGATTGTGAATAGCTGGGGCCCAAGCACTAATTACCTTCTGCCAACATGAAAATGATCCATTTATTTTTACTCTCTGTTTTCTGTCCATTAACCAATCCTCAATCCATGCCAGTATATTCCCCCCAATCACATGAGCCCTAATTTTGTTTAATAACCCCTTGTGTGGCACCTTATCCAATGCCTTCTGAAAATCCAAATACACCACATTCACTGGTTCCCCCTTATCTGCTAGTTACAATCTCAAAAAACTCAACAGATTTGTCAAACATGACTTCCCTTTCATAAATCCGTGTTGACTCCACCCAATCTTATTATTTTCTAAGTGCTTTGTTACCATGTCCTTAATAATAGATTCTAGCAATTTCCCTACTGATGATGCCGGCTAACTGGTCTGTAGTTCCCCGTTTTTCTCTCTCCTTTCTTAAATAGCGGGGTTGCATTTGCCACCTTCCATTCCGTGGGAACCGTTCTAGAATCTATGGAATTTCGGTAGATGACAACCAATGCATCCACTATCCCTATAGTCAAACCCCTAGGATGTAAGCCATCAAGTCCAGGGGATTTATTGACTTTCAGTCCCATTAATTTCTCCAGTACCACTTTTTTTACTAATAATAATTTCTTTCAGTTTCTCATTCTCACTTGACCCTTAGTTCTCCACAATTTCCAGGAGGGTTTTTGTGTCTTCCATGAAGACATTTGTTTAATTTCTCTGCCATTTCCTTATTCCCTATTATTATAATTTCTTTTGTCTCAGCCTGTAAGGGACCCACATTTACTTTCACTAATCTTTTGTTTTTTACATACCTATAGAAGCTTTTGGTCCGTTTTTATGTCTCTCCCTAGTTTACTCTCATATTCTATTTTCCCTTTCTTTCTTCATTTTCTGGGCCTCCTTTTGCTGAATTCTGAAATCCTCCTAATCCTTGGGCTTACTGCTCTTTTTGGCAACATTATAAGCCTCTTCCTTTGAAATAATACTATTTTTAACTTCTCTTGTTAGCCACAGTTGGACCACTTTTCCTGTGAGGTTTCTGTGCCTTAAAGGACTGTGGGCTAGAAATTAGCCATCCTAACACATGTTTTAACGCGATTTTTTTCACGTTAGAAGTGTTTTTCGTCATTAAAAGAAACCTAACAGAATTCCCCAAAGGTTAAGAATGGCGGTTTCGAAATATTGTCAAAAAGCGGATCGCCAAACATAAAAAAACGCACTGCCTAAATTTGGCCATTTGGCGACCCGGTTCTCGGAAACGTCGGTAACTAGGAAGGCCTGCAAAAAAAGATAAGGTGAAGTTTCAACGATTGATTACTTAAGTGTACTGTTAATGTTTTCTAATTTTTTTGCTTTGATTTTTGGAAAAAAAAATTGTGTTTTGTCCCCAGTATTTTTGGCGATATCGGCCTCGCGGTAAAGTTACCGAGGACGGTGGTTTCCAACACAAATCCTGCAGCAATGCCAATTTTTATCGACAGGCGATTTTTTTGATCAAATTTACGCCATTAAAAAATTGCTAAATTGTTATTCTAAAAATGACGTTAAAAAACAAATATCGACAGGCTGGCAAATTTCTAGCCCACATGTATATTTGTTGTAAATTATGTATTAATTCTTTAAATGTTAGCCATTGATTGTCTACTATCGTACCTTTTAATGTCGTTTCCCAATGTACCATAGCCAACTCCCACCTCGGACCTACGTAGTTAGCTTTGCTTAGATTTAAGAACCTAGTTTCGGATTTAACTAAATCACTTTCAAACTTAATATAAAATTCTATCATATTATGGTCACTCTTCCCTAAAGACCCCTTTAGTACAAGATTAGTAATAAATATTTTCTCATTGAACAATACTAGATCCAAAATAGCCTGTTCCCGAGTTGATTCCTCTACATCTAGAAAACTATCTTGTAAACATTCCATGAAATCGTCCTCCACACTATTACTGTAAATTTGATTTGCCCAGTCTATATGTAGATTAATGTCCCCCCTGATTACTTATTAATTTCCTGATTTATACTCTGCCTTACATTACCACGACTGCTTGGGGGCCTATAAACAACTCCCAGTGTTTCTTAGCTCCACCCAAACTGATTCTGCTTCTCCCAGTATGCTACTGTCCCTGATGAAGGGAACCCAGAGGAATCACAGTGAGACAGACTGAGCAACAGTTATAATTTAAATGGAGAAAAATTGAAAAGTACAGAGAGACCTGGAGGGCCTTGTTCATGAAACACAAAAAGTTAGTATGCAGGTACAGCAATTAATCAGGAAGGCAAATGGAATGTTGGCCTTTATTGCAAGGGGGATGGAGTATAAAAGCAGAGAAGTCCTGCTACAACTGTACAGGGTATTGTTGAGGCCACACCTGGAGTACTGCGAACAGTTTTGGTCTCCGTATTTAAAGAAAGATATACCTGCATTGGAGGCTGTTCAGAGAATGTTCACTCGGCCGATTCCGGAGATGAGGGGGTTGACTTATGATGAAAGGTTGAGTAGGTTGGGCCTATACACATTGGAGTTCAGAAGAATGGGAGGTGATCTTATTGAAACGTATAAGATAATGAGGGGGTTCGACAAGGTGGATGTAGAGAGGATGTTTCCACTCATAGGGGAAACTAAAACTAGGGGACATAGTCTTAGAATAAGGGGCCGCCCATTTAAAACTGAGATGAGGAGGAATTTCTTCTCTCAGAGGGTTGTAAATCTGTGGAATTCTCTGCCCCAGAGAGCTGTGGAGGCTGGGACATTGAATATATTTAAGGCGGAGATAGACAGATTTTTGAGCGATAAGGGAGTGAAGGGTTATGGAGAGCGGGCAGGGAAGTGGAGCTG
Organism: Pristiophorus japonicus; assembly: GCF_044704955.1. NCBI lineage: Eukaryota > Metazoa > Chordata > Chondrichthyes > Pristiophoridae > Pristiophorus > Pristiophorus japonicus. Next base: position 68,162,664 of record NC_091998.1, on the reverse strand, counting down.
AGGCCAGGATCAGATCAGCCATGATCTTATTAAATGGTGGGGCAGACTCGAGGGGCCGAATGGCCGACTCCTGCTCCTATTTCTTATGTTCTTATGAATTGACTCCTATACTGATCCTGTTTGAGATAGCGGTTTTATTCCAACTTAAGCCTGTTTGGATTTAGCTTGCAGCAAGAGTTGGCCAACAGGAATGGGCAGAGCTCAGAGGTCAAAAATGTCCCCTCCCTCAGGTCCCTTCCATTCCGGGGCAGGAAGCTGGATTGTGGCTGGGCGAGGCGGCCATCTTTAAATGGGAGGGCAAGCCGCCATGGTGAAGGCCACGGGTTCGGCCGGGCCGCCAACGGGCAGCCTGCGCCCCCGCCCCCCCCCCTCCCCCTTGGATGCCGGACCGCTGGCCCGGCCGAAACCCTCGCTGGAGGCCCAGTGAGCACCACTGATGTTTATACAGAGTTCGCAGCGGCCCTCCCCTTTAACTGAGGGGGGGGGGGGACATTGTGACGCGTCAGACGCGGTCAGCCAAGCGCCGATTCCTCGGAGCCCCCCCCACGACAAGGGCACTTCGTCCCCTCAACACCGCCCCGACCCGAAATACAAACCAACGAGCTGAATATCTGCCCAATCTCCGCCCCAAAACTACCGAGTCAGTGAGTGCACCTTCTGTTTGGTCGGACGGCAATATTGGCCCCCTCATCCTTTCGGAAGAGTTCTATCCCGAAGGTTTAGCAATGGGCCAATCCTCTCGTGTTTATCCAACTGACTCCAAGGGCTGGTGTCTGTCGGCAGGCAGTAGCTGCCCATTAATGATTGGCTGGTGACACTTTGCTTTTTGTCCTATTAGGAAGGAGATGTCATCAACACTCAGTGTGGATACCAGGCACTGCATCAAGAGGTGAGCAATGGGTTCGCCCAGATCATTAACCTGCCCTTTCTATGTCCAGGTGCCTGTTGTGTATTTCCAACATTTATATTTCACATGTACAGGTTTATTGGAACTGAGTTCTGTTGGCTTTTGCGCTCAGTGACTCCGCCCCCGTCGTTTTCTCTGACCGTCGCAAGGGTGAGCTTCTGCGGGTTGTCCTGTGTCACCCGGGCATTCTCCATGTCTGAGTGTCCGTGGGCTATTCAACCACAGAGGCATCGCCGCCCAGCGCAATCCAGTCCGTACACATTCCCGGCGGGGTTGCTGGATAACAAACAGCGGGGTGAGGGGAGGGCAGGGGGGCAACCTGCCAGTTTCTGACCTGCCCAACCCGGGAGCACTGGGCCCAGTAGCTGGGCCCCTCCTGTCACCCTGATTAAAGGCAGCTCGGCCCACAACGACTGGATCTGAGCTCTTCTTGGTCTGTGCGGCTTAAATACACACCGCCACTGGGGGAGCAGCCCATTGCTCTCAAAACTCAACTGAGCTCCCATCGGGAACCAAAGAACAAAGCCACTAGCTGTTGTGTGAGTTATCACAGCGGATATACGGCCCAGAAACAGGCCGTTCGGCCCAACCAGTCCCTGTCGCCGATTATGCTCCATTCGAGCCTCCTCCCGTCTTTCCTCATCTAACTCTATCAGCGTAACCCTCTATTCCCTTATAGAGACAGCGGGTCGGCAATTGCTCCTTTCCTGAAGGCCTCTGAACACCGAAAATCGGTGGCCACGCTTTGTGGAATGGCCGCCATTATCAAAATTCCGCTCCTGCGGTATCCCGGCGGTGACCCACTCTCTCCCCCACCGCTCCGCTGCTGCTGATCCATCCTAAGTGCATCATCACCGCCGATGTTCCCCCCCCGCCCCCGACGGTGAAATTCCGCCGAGAAAATCTTCCTCCCGCCGGGCATTGCCAAAACCTGCCTTTCCCGACAGTGCACTGAGGCTGTGGCCTTCTGAAACCGCGGGGCAGCTCCCGTTAAAGGGAGGGCGCACTGCTGCTGCCGCCATGTTTTTTTTGTCGGCCGACTGCCATGTTGGGCGGACAATTATGCCCCCCGCCCCGCCCCGGCCCGGCCTGGCCGTTCCTGGTGGCCCAGCGGACTGCGCAGGACTGCCCCTTTAAGTGAAGGAGTGAGTCACGGTGACCCAGCTACGCTGATGACTGATAGCGGCGGTCTCTACACCCGCCCCCAACCTCCGCTCCGCTAGTGCACTCACCGCCTCCATTGTGAGCGACTTCCAGTCCACCTGGAAAAAAAAGCCAAAGAGCGGAATATCGCTCAAGGGACCACCTCAACCGCCGCGGCAGGATGAAAAGGAGAAACGGGGAGCGAGCGGCATGCTTCGGGTAGAGGGCAATCTCGGCCCCATAGAGTCATTATGGCACAGGAGGAGGCCATTCGGCCCATCGAGACCATGCCGGCTCTCTGTAGACCAATCCAGTCAGTCCCATCCCCCGCTCTACCCCTGGAGCCCTCCAGTGCCTGTCCAATTTCCTTTAGACAACCATTGATCATCTCCGCTTCCACCATCCTCGTCGCCAGCGAGCTCCAGGTCATTACCACTCGTTGCATAAAGAAGTTCTTTCTCACATCCCCCGCTGTATCTGTTCCCCAATATCTTCAATCTGTGTCCATCGAGTCCTTGTACCATCAGCTAATGGGAACAGCTTTTTTTTGTCAACCTTATCTAAACATGTTACAATCTTGTATACCTCTATCAAATCTCCACTCAATCTTCTTTCTTACAAGGACAACAACCCCAACTTCTCCGACCTATCCTTGTGGCTAAAATCGCTCATCCCTGGAACCATTCTGGCAAATCTCCTCTGCTCACTGTCCCTGCAACGTCCCAGTCTTGGGCAGTCTTCATAAAGTTGTAGAGCAGGACCCAGCTCCTTGGGGAGGTGTCTCATCCGACAAATCATCACTCCGGCACATCGTGTCCTAAAATCTGGGAAAATCTGAGGTTATCCACTTTGGTAGCAAAAAAAAAAGATGCAAATTGTTATTTAAAGGAAGAGAGATTACAAAGTGCTACAGTATAGAGAGACCTGGGGGTCCTTGTACATGAAACACAAAACGTTAGTACGCAGATAAGCAAGTAATCAGGAAGGCAAATGGAATGTTGGCCTTTATTGCAAGGGGGATAGAGTATAAAAGCAGAGAAGTCCTGCTACAACTGTACAGGGTATTGGTGAGGCCACACCTGGAGTACTGCGTGCAGTTTTGGTCTCCTTATTTAAGGAGGAATGTACTTGCATTGGAGGCAGTTCAGAGAAGATTCACCAGGTTGATTCCTGAGATGAAGGGGTTGTCTTATGAAGAAAGGTTGAGCAGGTTGGGCCTGTACTCATTGGAGTTTAGAAGAATGAGAGGTGATCTTATTGAAATGTATAAGATTATAATGGGGCTTGACAGGTTTCCCCTCGTTGAGGAATCTAGAACTAGGGGGCATAGTTTCAGAATAAGGGGTCGCCCATTAAAAACGGAGATGAGGAGGAATTTCTTCTCTCGGAGGGTCGTAAATCTGTGGAATTCTCTGCCCCAGGGAGCTGTGGAGGCTGGGTCATTGAATATATTTAAGGTGGAGATAGACAGATTTTTGAACGATAAGGAAGTGAAGGGTTATGGGGAGCGATGCCAGGGAAGTGGAGCTGAGTCCATGATCGGATCAGCCATGATCTTATTGAATGGCGGAGCAGGCTCGAGGTGCCAGGGGGCCTACTCCTGCTCCTATTTCTTATGTTCTTATGTCCCACTTCTGGGAAATTAAGGATGTTTTGCTGGAACTTTATAAAACGCTGGTTAGGCCTCAGCTAGAATATTGTGTCCAATTCTGGGCACCAGCAGATGATAAGGGCTTGGAGAGGGTACAGAGGAGATTTACTAGAAATGGTATCAGGGATGAGTGACTTCAGTTACGTGGAGAGACTAAAGAACCGGGGCTGTTCTCCTTGGAGCAGAGAAGGTTCCGGGCAGATTTGATCGAGGTGTTCCAAATCCTGAAAGGTTTTGAGAAAGTAAATGACGAGGAACTGCAAGAGGATCGGTAAGCAGCGGACACCGAATTAAAGCGATTGGCACAAGAGCTGAGGAAAATGAGGAAAATAATAACTTTCAAAAGGGAATTAAATATATATTTGAAAAGGAAAAAGTTGCAGGGCTGAGGAAAGAGCATGGGAGTGGGACTAATGGGATCGCTCGTTTTAAGAGCTGGCACAGACACGCTGGGCCTAACGGTCTCCTTCAGTAATGATCATTCTGCGTAAACTAGAGGTGTTCCAAAACTCTGCTGCCCATGTCCTAATTCGCACCAAGTCCAGCTCACCCATCACCCCCTTGTGTCCTAACTCGCACTGAGTCCCGCTCACCCATCACCCCCCTGTGTCCTAACTCGCACCGAGTCCCGCTCACCCATCACCCCTGTGCTCACTGCCCCATGTCCTAACTCGCAACAAGTCCCGCTCACCCATCACCCCTGTGCTCACTGCCCCGTGTCCTAACTCGCTCTAAGTCCCACTCACCCATCACCCCCTGTGCTCGCTGACCTACATTGGCTCCCGTTTAAGCAACGCCTCAATTTCAACATTCTCATCCTTGATTTCAAATCCCTTCATGGCCTCGCCCCTCCCTATCTCCTCCAGCCCCACAATCCCCCGAGATGTCTGCGCTCCTCTAATTCTGCCCTCCTGAGCATCCCTGATTATAATCGCTCCACCATCGGTGGCCATGCCTTCAGCTGCCTGAGCCCCAAGCTCTGGAACTCCCTCCCTAAACCTCTCCACCTCTCGACCTCTCTTTCTTCCTTTAACACGCTCCTTAAAACATACCTCTTTGAACAAGCTTTTGGTCACTTGCCCTAATTTCTACTTATACAGCTCGGTGTCAAATTGTTTTATCTCATAACACTCCTCTGGAGCATTTAAGGTGGAGATCGACAGATTTTTGAGTGATAAGGGAGTCAAGGGTTATGGGGAGCGGGCGGGGAAGTGGAGCTGAGTCCATGATCGGATCAGCCATGATCTTATTGAATGGCGGAGCAGGCTCGAGGGGCCAAATGGCCGACTCCTGCTCCTATTTCTTGTGTTCTTATGTTCCACTTATGGGAAATTGGGACATTTCACTATGTTAAAGGGGCTATCTAAATACAAGTTGTTGTTATGTGAGAGCAGGAGACTGGACTATTTGTGCTTTGTACGCCCCACCGTCGGTGTGTGTGGCGGTGCAGCGTTGGTTAAATTGGACTCACGGAGCCATTTATAGCTCCTCAGTCCTACGTTGCAGCAAGTGCTGGCTCGAGAGCATGTCCTTCCATTGCAGTGAGTGAATTGACAGCGATACCCCAAGGCCAGGCATAATGGAGACCAAGTGGTTAATGACACGGGAAGAAAAGGCGAAGAGTCAAAACTGAGATAATTACATGAAAGGTCTTGTCAAAGTGCTTTTGACAGTCGGAGCCTGTTGCCTTATGTTGATTGATATTATGGCTTTGGCAATGGCTGTGTCAAAACGCAATATTAGTTTCCGAGCTTGTGCACTGCCATTCTTCCTTGATTTCATTTGTTTCCAGGACCCTGTGAATTCTAGCTCTTGTGAAAGAGAAACATTTATTTTAAAGACCCAATTGAATGATCAGCAAGGTTCAAATTGGGTTGTGTTAGCGGACTGAACTGTCTTTCTACGGGTTGTATTGCCCAAACTCCATTTAGGCACAGAGCTTGTTATTGAGAGGGAAGCGGTATAAAATCCTGATTGGAGACAACATTCGACATCTCGTTCATAGACTCTGGCTAGGTTACAGTTCCACACAAACACGTCTGCTATCTGTGGATTTAGTCACATACCACATGTGATTTTAGGGCACCCAACAGATTTAAATTTTAATGATAAAACAAGACGTAATGGAAATACTTCACCTAACTGTATAAAACACTAGTTAGGTCACAGATACCGTATTGTTCTGGTCACCACATTACAGGAAAGATGTGATTGCTTTAGAGATGCAGAGCAGATTTACGAGGATGTTGCCTGGACTGGGGAATTTTAGCTACGAGGAAGGATTGGATAGGCTGGGGTTGTTTTCTTTGGAACAGAGGAGACTGAGAGAAGACTTAATTGAGTTGTATAAAATTACGAGGGGCCGAGATAGAGTGGATAGGAAGGACCTATTTCCCTTAGCAGAGCGTCAACAAGCAGGAGACATAGATTTAAAGTAATTGGTAGGAGGTTTAGAGGGGATTTGAGGAGAAATGTTTTCACCCAGAGGGTGGTGGGGGTCTGGAACTCACTGCCTGAAAGGGTGGTAGAGGTAGAAACCCTCACCACATTTAAAAATTGCTTGGATGTGCACTTGAAGTGCCGTAACCTACATCATCATCATCATCGGCTGTCCCTCGAAATCGAGGAAGACTTGCTTCCACTCTAAAAGTGAGATCTCAGGTGATTGAACAGTCCAATACGGGAATTACAGTCTCTGTCACAGGTGGGACAGACAGTGGTTGAGGGAAGGGTGGGTGGGACTGGTTTGCCGCACGCTCCTTCCGCTGCCTGCGCTTGGTTTCTGCACGCTTTCGGCGTCAAGACTCGAGGTGCTCAGTGCCCTCCCGGATGCTCTTCCTCCACTTAGGGCGGTCTTTGGCCAGGGACTCCCAGGTGTCGGTGGGGATGTTGCACTTTATCAGGGAGGTTTTGAGGGTGTCCTTGTAACGTTTCCTACAACACTACTGATCAAGAGCTGAAAAAAGGGATTCGGCTGGATGGCTCCTTTTCGACCGGCGTGGACACAATGGGCCGAACGGCCTTCTATGCTGCAAAATTTCAATTATTGTATAATTTGGGAGCTGCTGTAAACTGACCTACTTCCTGTTGGTCCACTTTTGACCCAGCCAGATTATTTATTACATGCTGCCAGCCTTGGTATGGCTGTTTTGTGGCGAATCTGAGCAAATGCCAGGTACTTGGGCGGGTGACTCCCCTGATGGACACTTGAACACCCCTTGGGTTACAGGAAGAAGTGTGAGAGCAGGAGCCAGTGTCACCCTAGGCTCACTGGAGAAGTACCACCAACGCTGCCTCCGCAAAATCCTGCAAATTCATTGGCCGGATAGTCGCACCAACGTCAGTGTTCTCGCCCAGGCCAACATCCCCAGCATTGAAACACTGACCACCACATTGTCCGCATGCCCGACACTAGACTCCCAAAACAAGCGCTGTACTCCGTGTTCCAGCACGGCAAGCGGGTCCCTGGAGGGCAGAGCAAATGCTTCAAGGACACCCTCAAAGCCTCCTTGGATTATCCTCCACCGACTCTTGGGAATCCCTGGCCCGAGACCGCTCAAAGTGGAGGAGAAGCATCCGGGAAGGCCCCGAACACCTCGAGTCCCTTCTCCGGGAGCAGGCGGAAGCAAGTACAAACAGCAGAAGGAGCGCCCGACAACCCAAGCACCCCACCCACCCGTCCCTCCAACCACCGCCTGCCCCACCTGTGACAGAGACTGTAGGTCCCGCATTGGTCTCCTCGCTCACCTGAGAACTGGTGTTTGTGTGGAATAAAGTCGTCCTCGACTCCTGGGGACTGCCTGAGAAGAAAAGAAGAGGCTCAGTGGGTAGCACTCTTGCTGCAGAATCAGAAGGTCGGGGTTCAAGCCCCATGCCAGAATCCCGAGCTGGCTCTCCAGTGCAGTGCTGAGGGAGTGCTGCACTGCCAGAGGCACAGCAAACCCAGGCCCCATCGGCCCCGCCAGGTGGATGTATGAGGATTCCACAGAAGGTGAGGAGGAGCGGGGGAGTTCTCCTGGTGTCCTCTGACTCAGAAGTGAGAGTTCTCCCCTCTGATCCACCGGCCACAGTTTGAGGAGATTGTGGGTTACAGGAAAAATTAAACGATGAGAGCAGGGCTGAAGCAAGCTTGAGCAGGAATAAAACGGCAGGAGAGACAACGAGATCACAGAAAGATAGAAATAAAAATTACGACACGGAAGGAGGCCATTCAGCCCATCGTGTCCACGCCGGCCGACCAAGAGCTACCCAGCCTAATCCTACTTTCCAGCTCTCGGTCCGTAGCCCTGTGGGTTACAGCACTTCAGGTGCACATCCAAGTACTTTTTAAATGTGGTGAGGGTTTCTGCCTCTACCACCCTTTCAGGCCGTGAGTTCCAGACCCCCACCACCCTTTGGGTGAAGGAATGTTTCTTCATCTCCCCTCTAATCCTTCCACCAACCACATTAAATCTATGCCCCCTGGTTGTTGTCCCCGCTGCTAAGGGAAAGAGGTCCGTCCTAATCACTCTATTTAGGCCCCTCATAATTTTATAAACCTCAATTTAATCTCCCCTCAGCCTCCTCTGTTCCAAGGAAAACAACCCCAGCCTATCCAATCTTTCCTCACAGCTAAAGTGTTCCAGTCCCGGCAACATCCTCGTCAACCTCCTCTGTACCCTCTCCAGTGCAATCACATCCTTCCTGCAATGTGGCAAGAATGGTCCATTCTCTGCCCGTCGCTAAGTGACGGCACACTGCAGGTGAAATTGTCTCTCACAAAGAAACGACAGATCTCACACAGAGGTTCAATACAACCCAGGCATCAGAGGATGGGTTAGATGTAATGGTAATAGGTCTGAAGATAGTCGAGGCTGCGATTGTTTGTAATTGAGGTGAGAGGTGGGTCTGAGCTTGTGTCTGAGCCTCACTGCAGAAACACGTGAATAGTGACGGCAAGTGGAGACGTTTAGACCTCCAGCATTACAGAGCAGTCTGGCTGGGCTTTCAATGAAACAAACCAGATAAATCGTCCTCTGGATTATTACTCCTGTAACATAACAACAACAACTTGTATTTATGTAGTGCCTTTAACACAGTAAAGTATCCTAAGGCGCTTCACAGGACCATCCCAAGGACCAAAGAACCAAAACTTGCCAAGACACGTCACACGCGGTGTTGCCGCACGACAAACACTGCCCCGTTCTCTCCCACAGTGGCAAGCATGAAGGCTTGGAGGTGGTCAGTCAGTGGTGGACCTGCACCTTTCCCGAGTGTGCACCCAGGGACAGGCCAGTGCTGCATCGCAGAAAGGTAAAGGCGTAGAGATCTGTGTCGGGCGTTGGCGCCGATGGGAACGTTATACACAGTGTCGCGGACGGCCAATCCGATACCGCCCGCTTTGCACCACCCACCCAAAACAAATTTCTAGGACAAAGAAAGAAATACTTGCATTTATATAGCGCCGTTCACGAACACCAGACATCCCACAGCGCTTTTTACATTCAATGAAGTACGTTTGGAGTGTAGACACTGTTGTAATGTGGGAAACGCGGCAGCCAATTTGCGCACAGCAAGCTCCCACAAACAACAATGTGATAATGACCAGATAATCTGTTTTTGCTATGTTGATTGAGGGAATAAATATTTGCCCCAGGACACTGGGGATAACTCCCCTGCTCTTCTTCAAACTAGGTTCTTTTACGTCCACCTGAGAGAGCAGACGGGGCCTCGGTTTAACGTCTCATCCGAAAGACGGCACCTCCGACAGTGCGGCACTCCCTCAGTACTGCCTCTCCGACAGTGCAGCAGTCCCTCAGTACTGCCCCTCCGACAGTGCATTGCTCCCTCAGTACTGCCCCTCTGACAGTACGAAACTCCCTCATTACTGCCCCTCCAACAGTGCAGCACTTCCTCAGTACTGCCCCTCCGACAGTACGGCACTCCCTCAGTACTACTCCTCCGACAGTACGGCACTCCCTCAGTACTGCCCCTCTGACAGTACGAAACTCCCTCATTACTGCCCCTCCAACAGTGCAGCACTTCCTCAGTACTGCCTCTCCGACAGTACGGCACTCCCTCAGTACTGCCCCTCTGACAGTACGAAACTCCCTCATTACTGCCCCTCTGACAGTGCAGCACTTCCTTAGTACTGCCCCTCCGACAGTGCAGCACTCCCTCAGTACTGCCCCTCTGACAGTACGAAACTCCCTCATTACTGCCCCTCTGACAGTACGAAACTCCCTCATTACTGCCCCTCCAACAGTGCAGCACTTCCTCAGTACTGCCCCTCCGACAGTACGGCACTCCCTCAGTACTACTCCTCCGACAGTACGGCACTCCCTTAGTACTGCCCCTCCAACAGTGCAGCGCTCCCTCAGTACTGCCCCTCTGACAGTACGAAACTCCCTCATTACTGCCCCTCTGACAGTACGAAACTCCCTCATTACTGCCCCTCCAACAGTGCAGCACTTCCTCAGTACTGCCCCTCCGACAGTACGGCACTCCCTCAGTACTACTCCTCCGACAGTACGGCACTCACTTAGTACTGCCCCTCCAACAGTGCAGCGCTCCCTCAGTACTGCCCCTCTGACAATGCAGCGCTCCCTCAGTACTGCCCCTCCGACAGTGCGGCACTCCCTCATTACTGCCCCTCCATCAGTGCAGCGCTCCCTCATTACCGCCCCTCCAACAGTGCAGCACTCCCTCAGTATTGCCCCTCCGACAGTGCAGCACTCCCTCAGTACTGCCCCTCCGACAGTACGGTACTCCCTCATATGAGTATTGCAGAGGGAAGAGAAAATGCAGATTCAGTGACAAATGATTTGAGGAGAAATCTTTCTCCACAGTGCTAACCTTGTTGTATTGTGGTTTGATACACAGCGTTTCGAGGTGGGCACAATCATCTACGCCCGAGGCTGTGTCGACGCCATCTCTCTGTGGTTTGAGGATAACATCGGTATCACAGTGGGAATTCTCGCGGCAGTGCTCTTCCCACAGGTAATCTCTTGGTTCATGTTGTTGTGCTGTTAATCCACTTCCTACACAGAGGATCGAGAACAAAAGATCGACTGATGATTGGGCCATAGTGGACTGGAAACAGCTACTTGTGGTTAAATCAGTGTCGGAACAGGAGGCAAAACATGTGCCCTGAAAGAAAAAGGGTGAGAAAAATAATTCTCGAGCCCCCCAGATGTCTTGGGACTTACAGGGGGGGATTAAGAAAAAAAGGGACGCTTATGTCATATACCAACGGCTAAATACTTTAGAATCTTTAGAGGAACATAGAAAGTTAAGAGGCAAAATTAAGAAGGATGTTAGGAATGTTAAGAGAGAGTACGAGAAATTCTTGGCCAGTAAAATTAAGGAAACCCCTAAGATGTTCTATAAATATATTACGAGTAAGAGGGTAACTAAAGAAAGGGTAGGGCCTATTAGAGACCATGAGGGTAATCTTTGTGTGGAGGCGGAAGATGTTGGAAGGGTTCTTAACGAATACTTTGCATCTGTTTTCACAAAGGAAAGGGGCAATGCAGATACTGCTATCGAGGAGGAGTGTGATATTCTGGATGAAATAAATATAATGAGGCAGGAAGTATTAAGGGGTTTAGCAGCTTTGAAAGTAGATAAGTCCCCAGGCCCGGATGAAATGCATCCAGGCTGTTGAGCGAAGTAAAGGAGGAAATAGCAGAGGCCTTGACCATCATTTTCCAGTCCTCTTTGGATATGGGCATGGTGCCGGAGGATTGGAGGACTGCTAATATAGTGCCCTTGTTTAAGAAGGGAAAAAGAGATAGTCCGAGTAATTACAGGCCTGTCAGCCTAACCTCAGTGGTGGGAAGATTATTGGAAAAAATCCTGAAAGACAGAATAAATCTACATTTGGAAAGGCAAGGATTAATTAGGGACAGTCAGCACGGATTTGTTAAGGGAAGATCGTGTTTGACTAACCTGATTGAATTTTTTGAGGAGGTAACCAAGAGGGTCGATGAGGGTAGTGTGTACGATGTAGTATATATGGATTTTAGCAAGGCTTTTGATAAGGTCCCACATGGTAAACTGGTCATGAAGGTTAAAGCCCATGGGATACAGGGCAAAGTGGCAAGTTGGATCCAAAATTGGCTTGGAGGTGGTAAGCAAAGGGTAAAGGGTAACAGAGAGTCGGGATAAATGGTTCATTCTCGGGTTGGCAACCAGTAACTAGTGGGGTGCCGCAGGGATCAGTGCTGGGACCACAACTATTTACAATCTATATTAACAACGTGGAAGAAGGGACTGAGTGTAATGTAACCAAGTTTGCTGACGATACAAAGATGGGAGGAAAAGCAATGTGTGAGAAGGGCACAAAAAATCTGCAAAAGGACATAGACAGGCTAAGTGAGTGGGCAACAATTTGGCAGATGGAGTATAATGTTGGAAAGTGTGAGGTTATGCACTTGGCCAGCAAAATCAAAGAGCAAGTTATTATTTAAATGGAGAAAGATTGCAAAGTGCCGCAGTACAGCGGGACCTGGGGGTACTTGTGCATGAAACACAAAAGGATAGTATGCAGGTACAGCAAATGATCAGGAAGGCCAATGGAATCTTGGCCTTTATTGCAAAGGGGATGGAGTATAAAAGCAAGGAAGTCTTGCTACAGCTATACAGGGTATTGGTGAGGCCACACCTGGAATACTGCATGCAGTTTTGGTTTCCATATTTACGAAAGGATATACTTGCTTTGGAGGCAGTTCAGAGAAGGTTCACTCGGTTGATTCCGGGGATGAGGGAGTTGATTTATGAAGATAGGTTGAGTAGGTTGGGCCTCTACTCATTGGAGTTCAGAAGAATGAGAGGTGATCTTATCGAAACTGATTATGAGGGGGCTTGACAGGGTGGATGCAGAGAGGATGTTTCCACTGATGGGGGAGACTAGAACTAGAGGGCACGATCTTAGAATAAGGAGCCGCCCATTTAAAACAGAGATGAGGAGAAATTTTTTCTCTCAGAGGGTTGTGAATCTGTGGAATTCGCTGCCTCAGAGAGCTGTGGAAGCTGGGACATTGAATAAATTTAAGACAGAAATAGATGGTTTCTTAATCGATAAGGGGTTATGGGGAGCGGGCAGAGTGTTGTGTTCCTAACACAGATGAGGCTGCACACAGGGAGGTTAAAGTAACAGTGACCTCAGTCTTTAATAAGACACTCCAGAGTGAGGAATAGTCCTTAGGGGCCGGCTTATATACAGTGCTCCCAAGGGATGCTGGGATCCCTTGGGACTTCAGGGGATGAGCCCCCTGGTGGCGGAACGGCTTTACAGATACACAACATCAACTCCCCCGCCAAAGTCAAAGTGAAAACTATTTACAAGGCGAGGCGGTCGGGAGCCTCTCTTTCCCTGGTGGACCGCCTCGGTATAAATGTCTCTTCTGGTGTGTTGGCTGTGCCCTCGCTGGGCTGGCGTGTTGTTGGCCCTGCAGGGCTGCTGGGTGAGCCTGGCCTTGCTGGGCTGTTGGGCGTGATGGGTTTGATTTCCTGGTCCGGGGTGGTGTCGTTGATCCTTTGGGTGTGTGTTGTGGGCTCGACAAAGGTGGTGTCTGCTGTGGGTTGTTCAGGGCAGTCTGTGAACCGCAGCCTCGTTTGGTCCAGGTGCTTTCTGAAAATTTGTCCATTGTCTAGTTTGACTACAAACACCCTACTCCCTTCTTTAGCTATCACCGTGCCCACGATCCACTTGGGACCATGTCCATAGTTTAGCACATACACAGGGTCATTCAGATCAATTTCCCGTGACACAGTGGTGCGACCATCGTTTACATTTTGTTGCTGCCGCCTGCTCTCTACCTGATCATGTAGGTTGGGGTGAACCAGCGAGAGTCTGGTTTTAAGTGTCTTTTTCATGAGTAGCTCAGCCGGGGGCACCCCTGTGAGTGAGTGGGGTCTCGTGCGGTAACTGAGCAGTACTCGGGACAGGCGGGTTTGGAGTGAGCCTTCTGTGACTCATTTGAGGCTCTGTTTGATTGTTTGTACTGCCCGCTCTGCCTGCCCATTGGAGGCTGGTTTAAAAGGGGCCGAGGTGACATGTTGGATCCCATTGCGGGTCATGAATTCTTTAAATTCGGCACTGGTGAAACATGGCCCGTTGTCACTGACCAGTATGTCAGGCAGGCCGTGGGTGGCAAACATGGCCCTCAGGCTTTCAATGGTGGCGGTGGCGGTGCTTCCCGACATTATTTCACATTCAATCCATTTTGAAAAAGAATCCACCGCCACCAGGAACATTTTACCGAGAAACGGGCCCACATAATCGACATGGATCCTTGACCATGGTCTGGAGGGCCAGGACCACAAACTTAGTGGTGCCTCTCTGGGCGCGTTGCTCAACTGAGCACACACGCTGCATTGCCGTACACAGGACTCTAAGTCAGAGTCATTACCGGGCCACCACACGTGGGATCTGGCTTACGCTTTCATCATTACTATACCCGGGTGTGTGTTGTGGAGATCCGAGATGAACGTCTCCCTGCCCTTTTTTGGGTAGCACTACGCGGTTACCCCACAACAGACAGTCTGCCTGAATGGACAGCTCGTCCTTTCGTTGCTGGAACGGCTTGATTAGCTCTTGCATTTCAACGGGGATGCTGGCCCAGCTCCCATGTAGTACACAGTTTTTTACTAGGGACAGCAGAGGATATTGGCTGGTCCAAGTCCTAATCTGGCGGGCTGTGACAGGTGATTTATCATTTTCAAACACTTCCATGACCATCTAGTAAGGAGGAGGAACTGAGGGAAATCCTTACTAGCCGGGAAATTGTGTTGGGGAAATTGATGGGATTGAAGGCCGATAAATCCCCAGGGCCTGATGGACTGCATCCCAGAGTACTTAAGGAGGTAACCTTGGAAATAGTGGATGCGTTGACAGTCATTTTACAACATTCCATTGACTCTGGATCAGTTCCTATAGAGTGGAGGGTAGCCAATGTAACCCCACTTTTTAAAAAAGGAGGAAGAGAGAAAACAGGGAATTATAGACCGGTCAGCCTGACCTCAGTAGTGGGTAAAATGATGGAATCAATTATTAAGGATGTCATAGCAGTGCATTTGGAAAGAGGTGACATGATAGGTCCAAGTCAGCATGGATTTGTGAAAGGGAAATCATGCTTGACAAATCTTCTGGAATTTTTTGAGGATGTTTCCAGTAGAGTGGACAAGGGAGAACCAGTTGATGTGGTATATTTCGACTTTCAGAAGGCGTTCGACAAGGTCCCAAACAAGAGATTGATGTGCAAAGTTAGAGCACATGGGATTGGGGGTAGTGTACTGACATGGATTGAGAACTGGTTGTCAGACAGGAAGCAAAGAGTAGGAGTAAATGGGTACTTTTCAGAATGGCAGGCAGTGACTAGTGGGGTACCGCAAGGTTCTGTGCTGGGGCCCCAGCTGTTTACACTGTACATTCATGATTTAGATGAGGGGATTAAATGTAGTATCTCCAAATTTGCGGATGACACTAAGTTGGGTGGCAGTGTGAGCTGCGAGGAGGATGCTGTGAGGCTGCAGAGCGACTTGGATAGGTTAGGTGAGTGGGCAAATGCATGGCAGATGAAGTATAATGTGGATAAATGTGAGGTTATCCACTTTGGTGGTAAAAACAGAGAGACAGACTATTATCTGAATGGTGACAGATTAGGAAAAGGGGAGGTGCAAAGAGACCTGGGTGTCATGGTACATCAGTCATTGAAGGTTGGCATGCAGGTGCAGCAGGCGGTTAAGAAAGCAAATGGCATGTTGGCCTTCATAGCAAGGGGATTTGAGTACAGGGGCAGGGAGGTGTTGCTACAGTTGTACAGGGCATTGGTGAGGCCACACCTGGAGTATTGTGTACAGTTTTGGTCTCCTAACCTGAGGAAGGACATTCTTGCTATTGAGGGAGTGCAGCGAAGGTTTACCAGACTGATTCCCGGGATGGCGGGACTGACCTATCAAGAAAGACTGGATCAACTGGGCTTGTATTCACTGGAGTTCAGAAGAATGAGAGGGGACCTCATAGAAACATTTAAAATTCTGACGGGGTTAGACAGGTTAGATGCAGGAAGAATGTTCCCAATGTTGGGGAAGTCCAGAACCAGGGGACACAGTCAAAGGATAAGGGGTAAGCCATTTAGGACCGAGATGCGGAGGAACTTCTTCACCCAGAGAGTGGTGAACCTGTGGAATTCTCTACCACAGAAAGTTGTTGAGGCCAATTCACTAAATATATTCAAAAAGGAGTTAGATGAGGTCCTTACTACTAGGGGGAATCAAGGGGTATGGCGAGAAAGCAGGAATGGGGTATTGAAGTTGCATGTTCAGCCATGAACTCATTGAATGGCGGTGCAGGCTAGAAGGGCCGAATGGCCTACTCCTGCATCTATTTTCTATGTTTCTATGTTTCTAACAAGTCTGCGGGCTGCGCCACCATCAACAAGTTTGCAGGCTGCGCCATTTCCACCCCCGTGGTGGGCAATGGTAGCCGACTGAGAGCATCCGCACAGTTTTCGGTGCCTGGCCTGTGGCGGATGGTATAGTTATAAGCTGATAGCGCGAGTGCCCATCTTTGTATGCGGGCTGAGGCATTAGTATTTATCCCCTTGTTTTCAGCGAACAGGGATATGAGGGGCTTGTGATCGGTTTCCAGCTCAAATTTGAGGCCAAACAGGTACTCATGCATTTTCTTTACCCCAAACACACACGCTAATGCCTCTTTCTCAATAATGCTGTCGGCCCTCTTGGCCTTAGACAAGCTCCTGGAAGCATAGGCGACAGGTTGCAAGTTCCCCGCAACGTTAGCTTGTTGTAATACACACCTGACTCCGTACAACGACGCATCACATGCTAGCACGAGTCTTTTACATGGGTTAAACAATACAAGCAGCTTGTTGGAGCATAAAATGTTTCTGGCTTTCTCAAAAGCAATTACTTGTTTTTTTTCCCCACACCCAGTTCTCACCTTTACGCAATAACACATGTAGGGGCTCTAAGAGGGTGCTTAAACCCGGTAGGAAGTTACCAAAATAGTTGAGGAGTCCCAGGAACGACCGCAGCTCTGTGGCGTTCTGTGGCCTGGGCGCATTCCTGATAGCCTCTGTCTTGGTGTCTGTGGGCCGAATGCCGTCCGCCGTGATCTTTCTCCCCAAAAACTCCACTTCTGTTGCCATGAAGATGCATTTCGACCTCTTCAGCTGCAGCCCTATGCGATCCAGTCGCTGGAGGACCTCCTCCATGTTTTGTAGGTGCTCGACGGTGTCCCGACCCGTGACCAATATGTCGTCCTGAAAGACCACCTTGTGTGGTACCGACTTGAGTAGGCTCTCCATATTTCTCTGGAAGATCGCTGCAGCCGATCGAATTCCAAACGGGCATCTGTTGTAGATGAACAGTCCCTTGTGCGTGTTGAGGGCCTTCGAAGACTCCTCCAGCTCCTGTGTCATGTAGGCCGAAGTCAGGTTGAGCTTGGTGAACGTCTTGCCTCCTGCCAGTGTCGCAAATAGGTCTGCCTTAGGTAGCGGGTATTGGTCCTGTAGCGAGAAACAATTAATAGTTACTTTATAATCGCTGCAAATCCTGACCATGCCATCACTTTTGAGTACTGGAACAATCGGGCTGGCCCACTCGCTGAATTCCACTGGGGAGATGATGCCCTTGCGTTGCAGCCTGTCCAGCTCGATTTCCACTGTCTCCTTCATCATGTGTGGTACCGCTCACGCCTTGTGGTGAATGGGTCGTGCCTCTGGGACCAAGTGGATCCGCACCTTCGCCCCGGAAAAGTTTCCAATGCCTGGCTCAAAAAGGGAAGGAAATTTGTTAAGAACTGGGTACATGAGGCCTCATCGACATGTGATAGTGCTCGGATGTCATCCCAGTTCCAGCGGATTTTACCCAGCCAGCTCCTTCCAAGCAGTGTGAGACCATCGCCCGGGACAATCCAGAGTGGCAGTTCGTTCACCGTGCCCTCGTAGGTGACCTTGACCATGGCGCTGCCCAGGACAGTGATAAGCTCTTTGGTGTACGTTCTCAGTTTCGTGTGGATGGGGCTCAGGGCTGGTCTGAGTGCCTTGTTGCACCACAGTCTCTCAAACATCTTTTTACTCATGATGAACCAGTGTCCAGTTCCATGGCTACAGGTAAGCCATTCAATTTTACGTTTAGCATTATACATGGACATTTCGTTGAAAATGTGTGCACCCCGTGTACTTCAGCATCTGCCTCCTCTCTCTGAGACTCGAAACTGCTTTTATCCACCATGGACCGATCTTCCTCTGCCACGTGATGGTTAGCAGGTTTTGCAGAGCTTGCAACTCGCTTGCAAGCTCGTTGGAGGTGCCCCATTGTTCCACAGCTCTTGCAAACATACCCCTTGAAGCTGCATGAATAGGCTGAATGGAAGCCTCCACAACACCAACAAGGTGTGCATTGCCTTGCATTCATCCTTTGTTGCGGACTCTTGAGTCATCTGGGTTACCTGAGGCCTGCTGGCAGTTGCAGACTTGTGGTTTCTGCCCTGTACATTTCTGCTCGCAAACACAGTTCCAGTTAATTTATGAACATTGCTAGCACTTGTGTGCTGAGAGATTTGTTTGGTGTTATCACTGGGGACATAAACGCCTGTGCTATCACAATGGCCTTACTGAGGGTCGGTGTCTCTACAGTCAAAAGTTTTCGTAGGATGGTCTCGTGGCCAATGCCAAGTACAAAAATGTCTCTGAGCATTTGCTCCAGGTAGCCATCAAACTCACATTGTCCTGCAAGTCGCCTTAGCTCGGCGACGTAGCTCGCCACTTCCTGATCTTCAGATCGCTGGCATATGTAGAACCGATATCTCGCCATCAGCACGCTCTCCCTCGGGTTAAGATGCTCCCGAACCAGTGTACACAACTCCTCATATGACTTATCTGTGGGTTTCACCGGAGCCAGAAGATTCTTCATGAGGCTGTAGGTCGGTGACCCGCAGACCGTGAGGACGACCCCTCTCCTTTTTGCAGCGCTTCCTTCTCCGTCCAGCTCGTTGGTCATAGGCTTTCCAGTCCTCATCCTCCGAGAACTTCTCCAGGATGCCCACAGTTTGCTTCATCTTTGCATTGAATTCGTATTCGCGTCGCCAGTTGTTGTGTTCCAAACACAGATGAGACTGCACACAGGGAGGTTAAAGTAACAGTGACCTCAGTCTTTAATAAGACACTCCAGAGTGAGTAACAGGCCTTAGGGGCTGGCTTATATACAGTGCTCCCAAGGGATGCTGGGATCCCTTGGGACGTCAGGGGATGTGCTCCCTGGTGGTGGAACATGGGAGTGCATACTTTACAGATACACAACACAGTGAAGTGGAGCTGAGTCCATGATCAGATCAGCCATGATCTTATTAAATGGCGGAGCAGGCTCGAGGGGCTGTATGGCCGACTCCTGCTCCTATTTCTTATGTTTTTATGTTATGATTGATGGATGTTTTTGTGACTGGAAGGATGTTTCCAGTGGGGTCCCTTGCTTTTTGTGGTATATATCAACGATTTAAATTTGAATTTTGGGAGTATGATTAAGAAGTTTGCAGACAACACTAAAACTGGCTGTGTGGTTTGATAATGAAGAGGAAAGTCATGGGCTGCAGGAGGATATCAATCTACTGGCCAGGTGGGCAGCAGTGGTAAATGGAATTTAATTCAGAGAAGTGTGAGGTGATGCATTTTGGGAGGGCTAATAAGGAAAGGGTATACACATTAAGCGGTAGGCACTTAATAGTGTAGATGAACAAAGGGACCTTGGAGTGCTTGTCCACAGATCCCTGAAGGTAGCAGGCCAGGTGGATAAGGTGGTTAAGAAGGCAGACGGAATGCTTGCCTTTATTGGCCGAGGCATAGAATATAAGAGCAGGGAGTTTATGCTTAAATTGTATAATACTTTGGTTAGGCCACAGCTGGAGTACTGTGTGCAGTTCTGGTCGCCGTATTATAGGAAGGACATGATTGCACTAGAGAGGGTGCAGAGGAGATTTACTAGGATGCTGCCTGGAATGGAGAATCTTAGTTATGAGGACAGATTGGATAGGCTGGGTTTGTCCTCATTGGAACAGAGGAGGTTGAGAGGAGATCTCATTAAGGTGTACAAAATATTGAGGGGCCTGGACATAGTGGATAGTAAGGGTCTATTTCCATTGGTGGCGGGGTCTATTACGAGAGGGTATAGTTTTAAGGTGGTTGGTGGAAGGTTTAGAGGGGATTTGAGGGGGGGCTTCTTTACGCAGAGGGTTGTGGGGATCAGGAACTCGCTGCCTGGAAGAGTGGTGGATGCAGAAACCCTCACCACTTTTAAGAGATGGTTGGATGAGCACTTAAAGTGCAGTAACCTGCAGGGTTACGGACCTAGAGCTGGTAATTGGGATTAGACTGGATGACCTTTTGTTGGTCGGCGCAGATATAATGGTAAGTACTGCAGGGAATAGAATACGGCCAGGGTGACCTCCTGGACTAGTCTGGATGGGTCGGAGAGGAATTTTCTCAGATTTTTTCTTCCTAAATTGGCCTGGATTTTTATCTGGTTTTTGCCTCTCCCAGGAGACCACATGGGTCTGGTTGGGGTGGAGTGTAAAATGTTTTAATATAAGGGGTGTTGCAGTTGTGTGAGGTGGACTGGTTGGGCTGGGTGCTCTTTACCTTTCCGCCATTGTTCATAGGTTTATATGTAACCTTCAGGGCTGCTGACCGAGGGCCATGTGGCTCTTTGTCGGCCGGCACGGACACGATGGGCCGAAATGGCCTCCTTCTGCACTGTAAATTTCTACCGTAACAATGAGTGTGATTTCACACAAAATGCTGAAGTGATGATGCTTGAGAACAATGCAGTTCTTCATTTTCAACCCATTTTCAACACATTTCTGTGTTCATCAGAATCAGCAGCCAACAGGTATAACGGGCCGGATTTTCGATTTTGCTCATCCAGGGCGGTAATGGCGGCAGGCCCGGGAGCAGTAATCGCTTCAGTCAGCAAAATTGGTCAGCTGGGTGTGGGGCAGAGCACTAAGGGAGGCATTGCACACTGCTCTTAGGGCGCTAGGCCGGCTGAGCATGGGACGATCCCGAGCTAAAGAACCGTCCTGGGAGCGTACTGAGAGAGGCTTCCCTGGGGAGAAGAAAAAAAACACCCAAAACATTCCCAATACATAGCCCCCGCCACCACAACATCGCAAAAAAACCCAACCACACTTACCCGGTGTCGGCATTACTCACCTCACTGCAGCCGCTACAGCTTGGGCTGCCGCTTTCACAGGCCGCCCCACCAGGGGGCGCTCTACACAGCGCTACGGATCGGGCGGGAGCCAAAACTCAAGCTGGTGTTGCAACCGGGCATGTTACACACCGACTCACCTTTCCCGGGCGGTAATGCTCCGTGCCTCGCCAATACTGGCCCCTAATGTCCCAGCGGGCCGCTGGATGTTGGCTGCCCGCCCGGGAGAGCTCACTGTCCGCCATTGCCACCCCTTCGTGGCGATAACAGAGGCAGCAACAAGCGGATAATCCAACCCATTGGCTTTAAAGTAATTCACAAGCAAATTGTACGGTTGGTCAAACCGTAAGGAATCAATCGGTCCCACTGGTCATTGATGGGAGAGAATTGAGTTGCTTGGTGTCGATCTGACATTTGTTGAAATGTTGTTGGGGGTGAGGAGATGTGGATCGAGGTTTGGATCCTGAGCATGGAAGTGATGGAGCCTGGAGAACGGGTGTGAATGTTGAAACTCAGACACAGGTTTTGTTTTTATTGAAGAAGGGAGTAGCCCTTTCCCATTTTATGGTGTTCAGTATCGTGTTCGGACTGTGCCATCCGTTGCTATTCTCCATCCAGCAGGTGGGGCGGAAGCCAAGCTCACACAACTCATTGGCTTAAAGGCTCCTCTGTGCCCCGTTTTTTGCCCCGGAGCGGGGGCAATGGCGGGGGTGAGGTTCTGGGCGGGCGGTCAGCCTCCAGCGCCCCGCGGCGATCCTCGGGTCCGGTTTAGCGGCGGCGCGGAGCAGCACGGCCGGAAGAGCTGCGCCCGGTGTGTAACGCCCCTGGTCGTGACACCGGCGCGAGTTTTGTCTCCCGCCCGACCCGTCCGCCCCGCAGCGCGCCCCGCAGTGACCGCCCGGGAAATCAGGGCAGTCCCACCATCCCGACAGCGGGGAGGTGAGTAATGGGCTCCTGAGGTAAGGGCATTGGTTCTTTATTTTAATTTTTTCAGCGATTTGTGTTGTCGTGGCGTGGGCAATGTTTTGGGAATGTTTTTGTGTGTTTTTTTTAATTCCCCCCCCCTCTCAGGCGTCTCTGGGAGCGCTCCCGGCCCAGCTCTTTAGCTCGGGAGTTTCCCATCCTAACGCCCCGAGAGAGGGGTACAATGCCTCCCTTAGCACTGCGCCCCCTGACTCAGGGCCCAGCTGCCCAATGTTACTGACTGAGGCGCAAACTGTTTCCGGGCGCTAACTTTCCCGCCCCACCGCCATTACCGCCCCTAAATCAGCAAAGCTGGAAATCCGTCGCCCCCCCCGGTCTGAGACATTCCAGGTGCATCTTAGTCATGATCAGACCCAATGTGCACTTCAGCAGCTGAGCCAAACACAACCAGATACACAAAGTAACGTGACAGTGTGGCTTGGGATGAACAATGAAACCTCTTTACAATCGGTTTGTAGATCAAAACAATGTGGGCTACCTCAGTTCCTCATAGGCTCCCTGAAATCGGGAGCAGACAGCAAACCACACAGGCCAAAAACTACAGGTTGGTTTTTATGGAGAGACAAACACAACACAGAAGCAAATTGGACCAATTCAGCAGCAAGAGTGTGCCAGCAGAATACTCATTCCTCACCAGATCTTTAAAACGGTTCCTAAACAATAAAAGGTCTAAAAGTTGGAGCAGTTCACTTTAGTAGCCTTGGAGCACGTGATCCCGATGGAAAGCTTCACGGAATAAACCCCGCTTTGCCATGAAAACCATAAGGCAATGCCCTTCCTCAGTCAGCCCCCATTAAGTGTGTGTGAGGCGTAACTTCCATCCATCGGCCTCCAGCTGGTGCTGGTACAAGTCGGTTCATTGTTGATTAAAAACAGCAGGAGGCCACAAAACTGATTCTGGTCAGACTCTGACATTTTACATTTGAAAGAAAGAAAGACTTGCATTTATATAGCGCCTTTCACGACCACCCGGTGTCTCAAAGCGCTTTACAGCCAATGAGGTACTTTTGGAGTGTAGTCACTGTTGTAATGTGGGAAACGCGGCAGCCAATTTGAGCACAGCAAGCTCCCACAAACAGCAATGTGATAATGTCCAGTTAATCTGTTTTTGTGATGTTGATTAAGGGATAAATATTGCCCCCAGGACACCGGGGATAACTCCCCTGCTCTTCTTCGAAATAGTGCCATGGGATCTTTTACATAAGAACATAAGAACATAAGAATTAGGAACAGGAGTAGGCCATCTAGCCCCTCGAGCCTGCTCCGCCATTCAAAAAGATCATGGCTGATCTGGCCGTGGACTCAGCTCCACTTACCCGCCTGCTCCCCATAACCCTTAATTCCCTTATTGGTTAAAAATCTATCTATCTGTGACTTGAATACATTCAATGAGCTAGCCTCAACTGCTTCCTTGGGCAGAGAATTTCACAGATTCACAACCCTCTGGGAGAAGAAATTCCTTCTCAACTCTGTTTTAAATTGGCTCCCCCGTATTTTGAGGCTGTGCCCCCTAGTTCTAGTCTCCCCGACCAGTGGAAACAACCTCTCTGCCTCTATCTTGTCTATCCCTTTCATTATTTTAAATGTTTCTATAAGATCACCCCTCATCCTTCTGAACTCCAACGACTAAAGACCCAGTCTACTCAATCTATCATCATAACCCCCTCATCTCTGGAATCAGCTGAGTGAATCATCTCTGTACCCCCTCCAAGGCTAGTATATCCTTCCTTAAGTAAGGTGACCAAAACTGCACGCAGTACTCCAGGTGCGGCCTCACCAATACCCTATACAGTTGCAGCAGAACCTCCCTGCTTTTGTCCTCCATCCCTCTCGCAATGAAGGCCAACATTCCATTCGCCTTCCTGATTACCTGCTGCACCTGCAAACTAACTTTTTGGGATTCATGCACAAGGACCCCCAGGTCCCTCTGCACCGCAGCATGTTGTAATTTCTCCCCATTCAAATAATATTCCCTTTTACTGTTTTTTTTCCCAAGGTGGATGACCTCACATTTTCTGACATTGTATTCCATCTGCCAAACCTTAGCCCATTCGCTTAACCTCTTAAATCTCTTTGCAGCCTCTCTGTGTCCTCTACACAATCCGCTTTCCCACTAATCTTTGTGTCATCTGCAAATTTTGTTACACTACACTCTGTCCCCTCTTCCAGGTCATCTATGTATATTGTAAACAGTTGTGGTCCCAGCACCGATCCCTGTGGCACACCACTAACCACCGATTTCCAACCCGAAAAGGACCCATTTATCCCGACTCTCTGCTTTCTGTTAGCCAGCCAATTCTCTATCCATGCTAATACATTTCCTCTGACTCCGCGTACCTTTATCTTCTGCAATAACCTTTTGTGTGGCACCTTATCGAATGCCCTTTGGAAATCTAAATATACCACATCCATCGGTACACCTCTATCCACCATGCTCGTTATATCCTCAAAGAATTCCAGTAACTTAGTTACACATGATTTCCCCTTCATGAATCCATGTTGCGTCTGCTTGATTGCACTATTCCTCTCTCGATGTCCCGCTATTTCTTCCTTAATGATAAGCTTCAAGCATTTTCCCCACTACAGATGTTAAACTAACCGGCCTATAGTTACCTGCCTTTTGTCTGCCCCCTTTTTTAAACAGAGGCATTACATTAGCTGCTTTCCAATCCGCTGGTACCTCCCCAGAGTCCAGAGAATTTTGGTAGATTATAACGAATGCTTCTGCTATAACTTCCGCCATCTCTTTTAATACCCTGGGATGCATTTCATCAGGACCAGGGGACTTGTCTACCTTGAGTCCCATTAGCCTGTCCAGCACTACCCCTCTAGTGATAGTGATTGTCTCAAGGTCCTCCCTTCCCACATTCCTGTGACCAGCAATTTTTGGCATGATTTTTGTGTCTTCCAATGTGAAGACCGAAGCAAAATAATTGTTTAAGGTCTCAGCGATTTCCACATTTCCCATTATTAAATCCCCCTTCTCATCTTCTAAGGGACCAACATTTAGGTCCGCCTGAGAGAGCAGACGGGGCCTCGGTTTAACATCGCATCCAAAAGACAGCACCTCCGACAGTGCAACACTCCCTCATTACTGCACTGGGAGTGTCAGCCTGGATTTGTTGCGCACAACTCCCTCGAGTGGGACTTGAACCCATAATCTTCTGACTCGGAGGCGAGGGTGCTGCCCTCTGAGCCACGGTTAAAGTGTTGGTAAGGGTTTCAGCATGGCTGCGAGCGAGGCAGGGACAATGTTGCAGAGGTGAAAGTACGTGGTCCGAGTCACAGATGGGATACAACGCCTTATGACTGAAAGTGACCTTAGCGGGGGAAAAAACCCTGCAACACTGCCCATTCACATGCACGGTGTGTATGCACAGGACACAACTTGTTATAAGGTGTTAGTATGTTTCTTTAATTCACTTTCCTTCAGTTGGACGCCACACAGCAGCTCGGTAGTGGGGGCAAGGGAACTTTACACAGAGCTGAGTGCCCGGCAACAGGGAGTTCAGTTGCCTAGCAACAGGGTGTTTAATGGTCCACCATTATGCGAGGCACATTAGCTGAGTTATTGCCCATGGCAGCTGTTAATTCTCCGCCATTCACACCCAATCGGGACGAACCATTTTCTCGATCCTCCCATTACCATTTCAATATGGCCCATCCTCCCTTTTGTCTCTCTAATCTCTCCTGCCTTCCACCCTATCACAGACCTTCCCTTTTGTTCTTTCCTCCCCTCCTCCATTCAGTGCTCTTTAACAATCTGTTCTTTCCGAACACTCTCCAGTTCGACCCGAAACATTAACTCTGTTTCTCTCTCCTCAGACGCTGCCTGATCCGCTGAGATTTCCAGCTTTCTCTGTTTTTAACGTTAGCTGAGTTCAGATTGTTTAGCATTGCAAAAAGAACATGCACTGAGTGGCATTAGCACACACATTAAGCATCTTTTTACAATTCTACACCAGCTTTTATTGTTCTGCAAACAACAGCTGCTCAAATCATTAAAAATAGGAATAGAAATAAACCATATTGACTTGTGGGTAATTATATAGAGAAGCAAAAATCATTTCTCACAATCATAAGTCTTCATTGTTCATTGCAGATAAAAATTAGGACTAAGTCATCACAACTGCTCCTTCAGAATAAGGGGTCACAGTCTCAGAATAAGGGGTCGGCCATTGAGGACTGAGATGAGTAGAACCTTCTTCACTCAGAAGGTGGTGAATCTCTGCAATTCTCTGCCCTAGAGGCCTGTGGAGGCTCAGTCTTTGAGTATATTCAAGGCTGAAATCGATAGATTTTTGGATATTAAAGGAATCAAGGGATATGGGGATTGGGTGTGAAAATGGAGTTGAGGTCGAGGATCAGTCATTGAATGGTGGAGCAGGCTCGAGGGGCCGAATGGCCGACTCCTGCTCCTAATTCTTATGTTCTTATGTTCACTCACAGGATTAAGACGGACAATATCTTTCAACCTGTAAGAAACTCAATAAAAAGCCGTTAAAGATAGGGAATGAAATCGCTCCGCTGGCTTCAACTTCAAATATCTCACCCTGGTTTTATGTTTTTCCGTAAAAAAAAAAGCACGTTATGCCCTTTGGCACAACATTTGCTGTGTGTGTGTAAAAAATCTAGTCACGCTGAGTTAATAGGGGAAATAGAGGAAGGCTTCCTTCGTTCGAACACCTCCGACCCAAATAAAATCGACAAAAGTACCTGGTGGTCCCGGAGGAACGTAGGATTCTGGTCGGAGGCCGAGATTCGTCACGCAGTGCTCGGGGAGATGTCTTTCACAAACATACGTATGTGTTGGAGTCACATGGGCCTGGACCACCAATCACTAGGCAGTATTCTCATTGATAAAAATGGGAGCTCCGTTTGTACGAGTTCCATTACTATCGATGAGAAAAACCCTTAAACACCGAAACACAGCATAATAAATAAATAAAGCACCTCACATATTTAAAATTAATTGTAATTAAATGTTTTAGAAAAAAATTTATTTAGGGGAATTTTCGTTAATGGTGTTAAAAATAAACTTACCTTAATGGACAGAGTTTTTAATATAAAAATTAGTGTTTAAATTTAATTTTTAGACGTTTTAAAACTCTTATGCTGGTAAAAGTAAGCTATGAGCCTGCTCTGCCATTCAATAAGATCATGGCTGATCTGATCATGGGCTCAGCTCCACTTCCCTGCCCGCTCCCCATGACCATTTACTCCCTTATCGCTCAAAAATCTGTCTATCTCCACCTTAAATATATTCAATGGCCCAGCCTCCACAGCTCTTTGGGGCAGAGAATTCCAAAGATTCACGACCCTCTGAGAGAAGAAATTCCTCCTCCTTAAATGGGCGACCCCTTACTCTGAAACTATGCCCCCAGTTCTAGATTCCTCAACGAGGGGAAACATCCTCTCTGCATCTACCCTGTCAAGCCCCCTCAGTATCTTTCAGTAAGATCACCTCTCATTCTTCTAAACTCCAATAGACCCAAACTGCTCAACCTTTCCTCATATGAAAACCCCTTCAACCCCAACTACTCGCTGTGTGAAATATCTTTCCTCATCTTGCCTCTGGTTTTTTTACAATCAACTTAAACCTGTGCCCTCTGGTCACCAACCCTTCTGCCACAGGAAACTGTTTCCCCTTATTTACTCGATTAAAATTATTCATGATTTTGAACACCTATCAAATCTCCTCTTAACCTTCTCTGCTCCAAGGAGAACAATCCCAGTTTCTCCAGTCGCTAAGGGGAACTAAAGTCCATATCCCTGGAACCATTCCAGTAAATATCCTCCACACCCTCTTCATCCTCGACATCCTGCCTACAGTGCAATACTCCAGCTGAGGCCAAACCAGTGTTTTATACAGGTATAGAATAATATCCTTGCTTCTGTACTCCATACCTCCATGTATAAAGCCCAGGATCCCATGTGCTTTTTTAACAGCCTTCTCAACTTGTCCACTTGCAAAGACTTCTGTACGTACCCCCTCCCCCCACCCGGGTCTCTCTGTACATACACCACCCCCCCCCCGGGTCTCTCTGTACATACCCCCCGGGTCTCTCTGTATATACACCCCCGGGTCTCTCTGTACATACCCCCCCGGGTCTCTCTGTATATACACCCCCGGGTCTCTCTGTACACACCCCCCCGGGTCTCTCTGTATATACACCCCCGGGTCTCTCTGTACATACCCCCCCCCAGGTCTCTCTGTACATACACCCCCCCGGGTCTCTCTGTACATACCCCCCGGGTCTCTCTGTATATACACCCCCGGGTCTCTCTGTACATACCCCCCGGGTCTCTCTGTATATACACCCCCGGGTCTCTCTGTACATACCCCCCGGGTCTCTCTGTATATACCCCCCCGGGTCTCTCTGTACATACCCCCCCGGGTCTCTCTGTATATAAACCCCCGGGTCTCTCTGTACATACCCCCCCGGGTCTCTCTGTATATACACCCCCGGGTCTCTCTGTACATACCCCCCCCCCCCGGGTCTCTCTGTACATACACCCCCCGGGTCTCTCTGTACATAAACTCCCAGGTCTCTCGTTCCTGCACCCCCTTTATAATGGTCCCATTTGTTTATATTGCCTCTCCTCATTCCTCCTACCAAAATGTATCACTTCACACTTCTCTGCGTTAACCTGCATCTGCCACGTGTTTGCCCATTTCACCAGCCTGTCTCTGTCCTCCTTAAGCCTGTTACCATCCTCCTCGTTATTTAGTACATTTCCAAGTTTCGTGTAATCTGCAAACGTTGAAATTCTGCCCTGTATATCCAAATTCAGGTCATTAATGAGCAGTGGTCCCAATACTGACCCTTGGGGGACAACATTAGATCCTCTCCTCCAGACTGAAAATCAACCATTCACCACTGCTCCCCACTTGCTGTCCAAGAGCCGGTTTTGTATCCACGCTGTCATTATTCCTTTAATCCATGGACTTTAATTTTGCTAATAGTATGTGGCACTTTGTCAAACACCTTTTGAAAGTCTATATACATAACATCAGCCACACTGCCCTCATCAACCCTCTCCATTACTTTATCAAAGAATGAATCAAGTTAGTCAAACAGACCAATGCTAGCTTCATTTATTGGCCCATACTTTTCCAAATGCCACTTAACTTTGACCTGGATTATTGTCTCTAAAGGTTCCCCCCAGCACCGACGATAGACTGACTGGCCTGTCGTTGCTGGGTTTATCCCTCTCCCCTTTTTTAAACAGGGATGTAATATTTGCAATCCTCCAGTCCTCGGGCTAACCCCCATATCGAAGGAGGATTGGAAGATTGTGACCAGAGCCTCTGCAATTTCCACCCTTGCTTCCCTCAGCAACCGAGGATGCATCCCATCCAGACAGGGTAACCTTTCTATTGTCAACCTTTTAATTACGTCTACTTTATCTATTTTTATCTGATCCAATATCGCTACTGCCTCCTCCTTTACTGTTACATTGGCAGCATCCTCTTCATTAGTGAAGACAGACACAAAGTGCTCATTTACTACCTCAGCCGTACCCTCCACCTCCACACGATCATCTCCTTTTTGGTGCCTAATCGGCCCCACCCTTCCTTTGATCACCCATTTACTATTATGTGTTTGTAACAGCAGCTCTGTTCCCTTTTTTATTAGCCGCTAATCTATTCTCACTCTCTAACCCTCATTCACTGCTTTAGATCTCCTCTGTACTTTCTATATTCAGCTTGGTTCTCTACTGTATGATAAACATTATATTGGCCAAGTTAGACCACCTATGACACCTATTCTTTTGGGAGATTCAGCCGCTCTTCCCAGCACAGGGAGATAAGTCTATTCTTGCACACAGTTATTCCATGCAATTTGGACCCTCTCTACCTCTCTCCCTCCTTACAACCTACCTCTTCGACCAAGGTTATGGTCACCTGCCATAATTTCTTCTTATGTGGCTCAGTGTCAAATTTGTTTGTTTTGTCTTGTAACACTGCTGTGAAGCACCTTGGGACGTTTTACTATGTTAAAGACGCTATATAAATACAGGTGCAACCTGCCAAATCCAGAACTCCGAAAACTGGAACTGTCCGAAAACCGGACATTTTGCGCGTAGCTGATGGAGTGGTCCTGAATCCAGAATTATTGTCCGAAAACCAGACATTTTGAGGCAAAACCCAAAATCTGGCAATGTTTCGGTCGAGGATTGCGGATTTCAAACTATTGATTTTCTTGTCTGAAATCCCGGAAAACCCCAAAAACTGGAACGGACTCAGTGCCGAGGATTCGGGATTTCGGACGTTGTGCCTGTACAAGTTGGTGTTGGAGCTCTCCCATTGGGGCATGTCAGTCGGTTCCTTGTATCTGTTGCTGGCGGTGCCCAATGGTCTGAGCAGCTTCAAATAACATGCAGGGTGCTGGGTTTCCTCACCAAGCAGCAGTTTGAAGCCTAAAGTTCGATTTCATGTATGCTGTTTTACAAAGGGAGTGATATTTGTTGATGTAACTTATTCGATGAGGTGGGATTTTCTCAAACCCGGGTGGGAGTGTGGGTTTTAATCATGACTGGCTAAGTTGTGCATTCAAAGTAATTCAGCTGAAGTGCGCAGTTGAATTTAGAAACGGTTCTTATGCAGTGGAAAATTTGTGAACTACTTCACAGTCTATTGCTACTCTAGCAACACTCTAGCAAATTACTTTATCGCAGTCTGTATAGGACCTGGGGGGGAATGACTCAAAACATAAAATAAACGAACAGAAAAAAAATGCTCTCACTGTAAGACATAGCCGAACTAGTGCTGAAAACATTTCAGTTATTAAACTCGAACAAATTGTTTAACTCGTTCGATGAAATTTCATGCTAGTAGTTATTGAGTCTGGATTTCAATTCGTAGGATGAATTTTATTTGAGGTGCGCCACTCTGTACCTTGTCCTCTATCCTGATGAATCACAACCATATAATGTGAGATTGGTGAATGATAAAGGAACCACAAGGACAGTGACACAGAGCAGAATCTAATCAATAAATCTCTAACAAAACCGAACACAGTGGAAGCCTTGAAAGCAATCGTGTATAAAATGCGTGAGTCACTCAGTCCTGTTGCACAACCAGTTATTGAGAAAATCCACGTTCTTCTTTTGGCTGTTGAGAATCCGTGCAGATTTGTAAGGAATATTACTCAGCTCCGACAGCAGTGCTGAATGAACTCTGTAATTGTTTGATGAATTTTCCGAGCACTATTAATCTGCAAAAAAGCAGAGTGAAAGCAGTATTGATCTTGACAAAGTGTCAGCACGTCTTTATTCCCGAAAGGGTAAAAGCTAAAGGGTTCCAATGCCCTCATTGTATACTTCTGAGGCAGTCCCCCAGAGCCGAGGAACACTTGCTTCCACACTAACACCAGTTCTCAGGTGACTGATGAGCCCAATGCAGGACCTACAATCTCTGTCACGGGTGGGGCAGACAGTGGTTGGTGGGTCGATTGGGTGGGGGGCTTGGGTTGTCGTACGCTCCTTCCGTTGTTTGTACTTGGCTTCCGCGTGCTCCCGGCGAAGAAACCCGAGGTGCTCAGCGCCTTCCGAATGCTCCCCCTCCACTTTGAGCGGTCTTGGGCCGGGAACTCCCAAGAGTCAGTGGGGGATGTTACATTGTTCCAAGAAGGCTTTGAGGGTGTCCTTGAAGCGTTCTCTCTGCCCTCCTGGGGCTCGCTTGCCGTGACATAGCTCGGAGTAGAGCGCTTGTTTCGAGAGTCTAGTATCGGGCATGCGGACAATGTGGCCCGCCCATAGGAGCTGATCGAGCGTGGTCAATGCCTTGATGCTGCCAATGAATTTTCAGGATTTTGCAGAGGCAGCGTTGGTGGTACTTCTCCAGTGCTTTGCGGTGCCTGCTGTACATAGTCCATGTCTTTGAAGCAGATAGGAGGGCGGGGACCACACAGTACTCATTGTATAAAGCTTGTGTACATTGCATGGATGTAATTCTATTGAAGATTTGAACTGACAGATATAACATTTCAGAGACCGGTTAACTTTAAAAAAAATTTATTCGTAATGGGATGTGGGCATTGCCAGCAAGGCCGGCATTTATTGTCCATCCATAATTTCCCTGTGAGAAGGTGGTGGTGAGCTGCCTTCTTGAACCGCTGCAGTCCATGTGGTGAAGGTGCTCCCACAGTGCTGACTGATCATTGCAGTCTGGTACAACGGAGTGTCTCGCTGGGCCATTTCAGAGGGCAGTTAAGATTCAGCCACATTGCTGTGGGTCTGGGAGTCACATAGAGCCCAGATCGGGTAAGGGCGGCAGATTTCCTTCCTTGAAGGACATTAGTGAACCAGATGAGTTTTTACGACAATCTGGTGGTTTAATTATTAAAGTCACCATTACTGATATTAGGTTTTTAATTCCAGATTTATTTAATTAACTGAATTTAAATTTCTAAGCTGTAAATTCCATCCCTGGTGGGATGTGAACTCACATCTCTCAACTCACACCTCGCGAGTCGTTAGCGGCGCCATGCCCAGAGGCGGAAGGTTGTTTGCGCCCCGTCATCACCAACGGGAGGCACAAACGATCCCAATTTCTTCCCCCAAGTGTTTCAAGGCTTAAGAAAGCAGCTCACCACCTTATCAAGGGGTAATTAGGGATGGGCAATAAATGCCGGCCTTGCCAGCGACGCCCACATCCCAGGAACTATTAAAAAAATATATTGCTGCCTCCAACCCAGATACATAAAAGTCTTGGCGTGTCAAACTAGTCAGGAGATTGGTTGTAAGTTGAGACTGAAATCACGATAGCTCTGACTTGGTCTGGCTTCAGATCCGCAGTCATTTCGGTTTTGAGATGCGTACTTGCCCTGCAATAAACCGGAGCTGCTAATCCCCCAGCTGGAATGCCAAACCACAACCCCAAGTCCTCAACGGCACCAGTATTTTGTCTTTGTGCATTTGTGGAGGACGCAAACCGGTGATCTTACCCCGTGAAGGTCCATTTGTAAATGTACTTCAGATCGGAGGCCAGTCCTGGTGGAGATGAGTGTATTTCCGACAAGACTTTCATTGAGAACACGAAGCCTTGACTTTGAAACTGGGGCGGAATCTCCTTGGCACCTGTGGCACACCCAGAGAGCGACGTGATAGGAACCAATTAAGGTCTGATTTGCTCGGGAACCAAATGGACTTTTTGGCCAGCAGCTTGATATAAAACGGACTTAATTTACTGCAAATAGATTTTGTTCAGCCCTGGTATGTTTAAGAAAAGTTATGACTCCTTCAGAATCTCCAGACTTCACTCCTGTCATTCAAGTCTGTTTAGATTGACGTTTTCATCATTGATAGAGCTTTTGTGGTAGATTTTCCGTTTTGTGCGGCCATTGTGTGGCCGGGAAACTGAGTGCAGATCATTATTACTGTACCTCACTTGTTGTATCTCATATATCGATAATATACATGGGATACATATCTCACGTAATGAAGCAGTCCGTGCCCACATTCAGCAAGACCCGGACAACATTCAGGCTTGGGCTGATAAGTGGCAAGTAACATTCGCGCCACACAAGTGCCAGGCAATGATCATCTCCAACAAGCGAGAGTCTAACCACCGCCCCTTGACATTCAACAGCATTACCATCACCGAATCCCCCACCATCAACATCCTGGGGGTCACCATTGACCAGAAACTTGACTGGACCAGCCGCATAAATACTGTGGCCACAAGAGCAGGTCAGAGGCTGGGTATTCTGCGGCGAGTGTCTCACTCCCTGACTCCCTGAAGCCTTTCCACCATCTACAAGGCACAAGTCAGGAGTGTGATGGAATGCTCTCCACTTGCCTGGATGAGTGCAGCTCCAACAACACTCAAGAAGCTCGACACCATCCAGGACATAGAAACATAGAAAATAGGTGCAGGAGTAGGCCATTCGACCCTTCTAGCCTGCACCGCCATTCAATGAGTTCATGGCTGAACATGCAACTTCAGTACCCCATTCCTGCTTTCTCGCCATACCCCTTGATCCCCCTGGTAGTAAGTACTTCATCTAACTCCTTTTTGAATATATTTAGTGAATTGGCCTCAATAACTTTCTGTGGTAGAGAATTCCACAGGTTCACCACTCTCTGGGTGAAGAAGTTTCTCCTCATCTCGGTCCTAAATGGCTTACCCCTTATCCTTAGACTGTGACCCCTGGTTCTGGACTTCCCCAACATTGGGAACATTCTTCCTGCACTTAACCTGTCTAAACCCGTCAGAATTTTAAATGTTTCTATGAGGTCCCCTCTCATTCTTCTGAACTCCAGTGAATACAAGCCCAGTTGATCCAGTCTTTCTTGATAGGTCAGTCCCGCCATCCCGGGAATCAGTCTGGTGAACCTTCGCTGCACTCCCTCAATAGCAAGAATGTCCTTCCTCAGGTAAGGAGACCAAAACTGTACACAATACTCCAGGTGTGGCCTCACCAAGGCCCTGTATAACTGTAGCAACACCTCCCTGCCCCTGTACTCAAATCCCCTCGCTATGAAGGCCAAC
Source organism: Pristiophorus japonicus (assembly GCF_044704955.1). Taxonomy (NCBI): domain Eukaryota; kingdom Metazoa; phylum Chordata; class Chondrichthyes; family Pristiophoridae; genus Pristiophorus; species Pristiophorus japonicus. Next base: position 68,128,269 of record NC_091998.1, on the reverse strand, counting down.
ATGCCATTGCTTTCTTAACCGCCTGCTGTACCTGCATGCCAACCTTCAATGACTGATGTACCATGACACCCAGGTCTCGTTGCACCTCCCTTTTTCCTAATCTGTCACCATTCAGATAATAGTCTGTCTCTCTATTTTTACCACCAAAGTGGATAACCTCACATTTATCCACATTATACTTCATCTGCCATGCATTTGCTCACTCACCTAACCTATCCAAGTCGCTCTGCAGCTTGATAGCATCCTCCTCGCAGCTCACACTGCCACCCAACTTAGTGTCATCCGTAAATTTGGAGATACTATATTTAATCCCCTCGTCTAAATCATGAATGTACAGTGTAAACAGCTGGGGCCCCAGCACAGAACCTTGCGGTACCCCACTAGTCACTGGCTGCCATTCTGAAAAGTCCCCATTTACTCCTACTCTTTGCTTCCTGTCTGACAACCAGTTCTCAATCCATGTCAGCACACTACCCCCAATCCCATGTGCTTTAACTTTGCACATTAATCTCTTGCGTGAGACCTTGTCGAAAGCCTTCTGAAAATCCAAATATACCACATCAACTGGTTCTCCCTTGTCCACTCGACTGGAAACATCCTCAAAAAATTCCAGAAGATTTGTCAAGCATGATTTCCCTTTCACAAATCCATGCTGACTTGGACCTATCATGTCACCTCTTTCCAAATGCACTGCTATGACATCCTTAATAATTGATTACATCATTTTACCCACTACCGATGTCAGGCTGACCGGTCTTTCATTCCCTGTTTTCTCTCTCCCTCCTTTTTTAAAAAGTGCGGTTACATTGGCTACCCTCCACTCCATAGGAACTGATCCAGAGTCAATGGAATGTTGGAAAATGACTGTCAATGCATCTGCTATTTCCAAGGCCACCTCCTTAAGTACTCTGGGATGCAGTCCATCAGGCCCTGGGGATTTATCGGCCTTCAATCCCATCAATTTCCCCAACACAATTTCCCGACTAATAAGGATTTCCCTCAGTTCCTCCTCCTTACTAGACCCTCTGACCCCTTTTATATCCGGAAGGTTGTTTGTGTCCTCCTTAGTGAATACCGAACCAAAGTACTTGTTCAATTGGTCCGCCATTTCTTTGTTCCCCGTTATGACTTCCCCTGATTCTGGCTGCAGGGGACCTATGTTTGTCTTTACTAACCTTTTTCTCTTTACATATCTATAGAAACTTTTGCAATCCGTCTTAATGTTCCCTGCAAGCTTCTTCTCGTACTTCATTTTCCCTGCCCTAATCAAACCCTGTGTCCTCCTCTGCTGAGTTCTAAATTTCTCCCAGTCCCCGGGTTCGCTGCTATTTCTGGCCAATTTGTATGCCACTTTCTTGGCTTTAATACTATCCCTGATTTCCCTCGATAGCCACGGTTGAGCCACCTTCCCTTTTTTATTTTTACGCCAGACAGAAATGTACAATTGTTGTAGTTCATCCATGCGGTCTCTAAATGTCTGCCATTGCCCATCCATAGTCAACCCCTTAAGTATCATTCGCCAATCTATCCTAGCCAATTCACGCCTCATACCTTCAAAGTTAGCCTTCTTTAAGTTCTGGACCATGGTCTCTGAATTAACTGTTTCATTCTCCATCCCAATGCAGAATTCCACCATATTATGGTCACTCTTCCCCAAGGGGCCTCGCACAATGAGATTGCTAATTAATCCTCTCTCATTACACAACACCCAGTCTAAGATGGCCTCCCCCCTAGTTGGTTCCTCGACATATTGGTCTAGAAAACCATCCTTTATGCACTCCAGGAAATCCTCCTCCACCGTATTGCTTCCAGTTTGGTTAGCCTAATCTATGTGCATATTAAAGTCACCCATTATAACTGCTGCATCTTTATTGCATGCACCCCTAATTTCCTGTTTGATGCCCTCCCCAACATCACTACTACTGTTTGGAGGTCTGTACACAACTCCCACTAACGTTTTTTGCCCTTTGGTGTTCTGCAGCTCTACCCATATAGATTCCACATCATCCAAGCTAATGTCCTTCCTAACTATTGCATTAATCTCTTCCTTAACCAGCAATGCTACCCCACCTCCTTTTCCTTTTATTCTATCTTTCCTGAATGTTGAATACCCCTGGATGTTGAGTTCCCAGCCCTGCTCATCCTGGAGCCACGTCTCCGTAATCCCAATCACATCATATTTGTTAACATCTATTTGCACAGTTAATTCATCCACCTTATTGCGGATACTCCTTGCATTAAGACACAAAGCCTTTAGGCTTGTTTTTTTAACACCCTCTGTCCTTTTAGAATTTTGCTGTACAATGGCCCTTTTTGTTCTTTGCCTTGGGTTTCTCTGCCCTCCACTTTTCCTCATCTCCTTTCTGTCTTTTGCTTTTGTCTCCTTTTTGTTTCCCTCTGTCTCCCTGCATTGGTTCCCATTCCCCTGCCATATTAGCTTAACTCCTCCCCAACAGCACGAGCAAACACTCCCCCTAGGACATTGGTTCCGGTCCTGTCCAGGTGCAGACCGTCCGGTTTGTACTGGTCCCACCTCCCCCAGAACCGGTTCCAATGTCCCAGGAATTTGAATCCCTCCCTGCTGCACCACTGCTCAAGCCACGTATTCATCTGCGCTATCCTGCGATTCCTACTCTGACTAGCATGTGGCACTGGTAGCAATCCCGAGATTACTACTTTTGAGGTCCTACTTTTTAATTTAGCTCCTAGCTCCTTAAATTCGTTTCGTAGGACCTCATCCCTTTTTTTTACCTATGTCGTTGGTACCAATGTGCACCACGACAACTGGCTGTTCTCCCTCCCTTTTTAGAATGCCCTGCACCCGCTCCAAGACATCCTTGACCCTTGCACCAGGGAGGCAACATACTATCCTGGAGTCTCGGTTCCGGCCGCAGAAATGCCTATCTATTCCCCTTACAATTGAATCCCCTATCACTATCGCTCTCCTACTCTTTTTCCTGCCCTCCTGTGCAACAGAGCCAGCCATGGTGCCATGAACTTGGCTGCTGCTGCCCTCCCCTGATGAGTCATCCCCCCCAACAGTACCCAAAGCAATGTATCTGTTTTGCAGGGGGATGACCACAGGGGACCCCTGCACTACCTTCCTTGCACTGCTCTTCCTGCTGGTCTTCCATTCCCTATCTGGCTGTGGACCCTTTCCTTGCGGTACGACCAACTCGCTACACGTGCTACTCACGTCATTCTCAGCATCGTGGATGCTCCAGAGTGAATCCACCCTCAGCTCCAACTCCGCAACGCGGTCCGTCAGGAGCTGGAGGCGGATACACTTCCCGCACGCGTAGTCGTCAGGAACACTGGTGTCGTCCCTGAGTTCCCACATGGTACAGGAGGAGCATATCACGTGACCGAGCTCTCCTGCATGACTTAACTCTTAGATAAGCAACAACAATGCTAAAGTTTACTCACTGTTATGGAAGAGAAAAAAGAAAAACTGCTCACCAATCACCAGCCAATCACTTACCCCCTTGGCTGTGACGTCACCTTTCTGTTTCTTTCTACTTCTTTTTTGCCTTCTCCCTGTAGCTGCACCGGCTCGCCTTTTATAGGCCTCTCCACGCACCTCTCGCCGACTCTGGGCCCCGGACTCCCTGCTGTGCCTTTTATAGGACTCACCAACGGACCTCCTTGACGCTGCTCCCGACTGCCGCCGACGCTGGGCCCCGGACTCCCTGCTGTGCCTTTTATAGGACAAAGCAGCCCGCTTGAGCGACGCCCCATCCACCACCTTCAACACTCACTCCCTCCACCACCGGCGCACCGTGGCTGCAGTGTGCACCATCTACAAGATGCACTGCAGCAACTCGCCAAGGCTTCTTCGGCAGCACCTCCCAAACTCGCGACCTCTACCGCCTAGAAGGACAAGGGCAGCAGGTGCATGGGAACACCACCACCTCCACGTTCCCCTCCGAATCACACACCATCCTGACTTGGAAATATATCGGCCGTTCCTTCATCGTCGCTGGGTCACAATCCTGGAACTCCCTCCCTAACAGCACTGTGGGAGCACCTTCACCACACGGACTGCAGTGGTTCAAGAAGGCGGCTCACCATCACCTTCTCAAGGGGCAATTAGGGATGGGCAATAAATGCCGGCCTTGCCAGCGACGCCCACATCCTAGGAACGAATAAAACAAAAATCATCGCTTCCAGGAGGTGGAAATTCTCATGGAGATTCCCGTCTGGTGTTTTGGAGGAGGAAGAGCAGGCTGAAAACGGGAAGCAAGGCAGGAGGCCTTGCACTGTGGGTGGGCTACTTACACCTTTCCCCACTTGGCCGCTCCTATATCTCCAGCAAACGTCCTAGAATCAGAGGAAGCTCTGCAGTCAATCTGCGTTGCACAGATGTGTCAAGCAGGTCACTGATCAGAGAAATTTACAGCACGGAAGGAGGCCATTCGGCCCATCATGTCCACGCCGGTCGACAAAGAGCTACCCAGCCTAATCCCACTTTCTAGCTCTCGGTCCGTAGCCCTGTAGGTTACGGCACTTCAGGTGCACATCCAAGTACTTTTTAAATGTGGTAAGGGTTTCTGCCTCTACCACCTTTTCAGGCAGTGAGTTCCAGACTCCCACCACCCTCTGAGTGAAGAAATTTCCCCTCAAATCCCCTCTCGACCTTCTACCAATTACTTTAAATCTAAGCCCCCTGATTATTAATCCCTCTGCTAAGGGAACTATGTCCTTCCTAGCCACTCTATCTCGGCCCCTCAATTTTATACACCTCAATCAGGTCTCCCCTCAACCTCCTCTATTCCAAAGAAAACAAACCCAGCCTATCCAATCTTTCCTCATAGCTAAAATTCTCCAGTCCAGGCAACATCTCGTAAATCTCCTCTACACCCTCTCGAGTGCAATCACATCCTTCCTGTGATGTGGTGACCAGAACTGTGTGCATGTGCTGGTGAGCAAGAGCACGCACTGAAGGCCAGCTTGTGGTTGAGTAACTGAAGAAGCATCACGCAGGTGGTTTGTGTTGAGAGGTTGTTCTGGGGGCTCACAATTTCAAATGGTGATGTCACAAGTTCAAGTTTAATGTGGCAGTAACCAAGTGTGCGGCCCTGAATATGAAGCTTGGATAGAGCAGTTTGCTGCTTAGATACTTCTCGTGAAATCATAAACATGTTGTTCTAGAGTGCCTTTACAATGTTGCGATGAGGCTGTCTCTGTATTTATAATGCTCACTTTTGATTCCTGAGATGAAGGGGTTGTCTTATGAGGAAAGGTTGAGCAGGTTAGGCCTGTACTCATTGGAGTTTAGAAGAATGCGAGGTGATCTTATTGAAAGGTATAAGATTCTGAGGGGGCTTGACAGTGTAGATGCAGAGAGGATGTTTCCCCTCATGAATCTAGAACTAGGGGCCATAGTTTCAGAATAAGGGGCCGCCAATTTAAAACTGAGATGAGGAGGAATTTCTTCTCTCAGAGTGTGGTTGTACCTTTGGAATTCTCTGCCCCAGAGAGCTGTGGAGGCTGGGTCATTGAATATATTTAAGGTGGCGATAGACAGATTTTTGAGCGATAAGGGAGTCAAGGGTTATGGGGAGCGGGCAGGGAAGTGGATTTGAGGCCAGGATCAGATCAGCCATGATCTTATTGAATGGCGGAGCAGGCTCGAGGGGCCAAATGGCCAACTCCTGCTCCTATTTCTTATGTTCTTATGTTTGGAGACAGGAAGAAATCTTCCCTCTTGGTTTCCTCTGGACATTCTAGAGAACACCATTGTGGAATTAGAGTTCAAAGCAGCCAGACTTAGGCCTTCTGCAGAATGAAGTCTACAGTTACAGCTCAATTGTTCTGTAAAAACATCCCAGTGATTATTTGGTTAAAAAAGGTCTTGGGTAGCCTCAAGTCATAGTGTGTAGCTTAAGAGCATCTTCTGTGTAATGTACCTGTTTTATACCATTGATGACGTACAGCCTTCGAGTTCTTGCTGCCCTTTCACTAACAGCACAGTAAGTGCACTGGCATTTTACCAGGTGCCCTGATCGGCTGTTCAGTTGTTTCTGGATAAACAGGTACCTGACCTGAAGCCTGTGCATTGTGCATTCACTTGAAAAGAGGCAGAATCTCCACCGTGCAGGGCCAAAACACTTAAGTCAAGTCGGCAAAGACGGAAAGCAGCACAGAGTACTCGGGGCAACATGAAACACAAAGGAACCACAAAGGTCAATTCAGCTCATCGCATCGTCGGGGTCCTCGATGGTGCATCACTTGGATGATACAAAGCTAGGTGGGAATGTAAGTTGTGAGGAGGATGCAACGAGGCTCCAAGGGGATATAGACAGGCTGAGTGAGTGGGCAAGAACATGGCAAATGGAATATAATGTGGAGAAATGTGAAGTTATCCACTTTGGTAGGAAAAATAGAAAAGCAGAGTATTTTTTAAACAGTGCGAGATCGGGAAATGTTGGTGTTCAGAGGGACCTGGGTGTCCTTGTACGTGGATCACTGAAACTTAACAGCCAGGTACAGCAAGTGATTAAGAAAGCAAATGGTATGTTGGCCTTTATTACAGGAGGATTTGAGTATAAGAGTAAAGACGTCTTACTGCAATTATATAGAGCCCTGGTAAGACCACACCTGGAGTATTGTGCACAGTGTCGGTCTCCTTACCTAAGGAAGGATATACATGCCATAGAGGGAGTGCAGCGAAGGTTCACCAGACTGATTTCTGGGATGGAGGGATTGTCCTATGAGGAGAGATTGAGTAGACTGGGCCGATATTCTCTAGAATGAGAGGTGATCTCATTGAAATATACTAAATTCTTACAGGGCTTGACAGGGATATGGGGATAGTGCAGGAAAGTGGAGTTGAGGTCGATGATCAGCCATGATCTCAATGAATAGCGGAGCAGGCTCAAGGGGCCGAATGGCCGATTCTTGCTCCTAATTCTTATGTTCTTATTTTCTTCATCACGGTAGAAAGCCCGTACTCCTTCCTTTCCTTTTGAAATGTTTCAACGAATTCCACATTGTCATCATTGGCAATCAACTCGATACAACTCAATGGGCAAAGCTGTTACTGAGGCTAATGCTCAGTTTGGCCCCCTTCTGGTTCAACACAGAGCCTGTGCACATCTAATTTATCGCTTATATTCCTACTATTGGAAAAATGCACGCAGCCTGTCCTCTGCCTCTTCACATCATGGGGAAAGGGTCACAATAGTGCAGACTCCAAAGGGGTTGGAGAAGGAAGTTCTCCACGTTTGGCTGCATGATAGGAAATGCCAATGCTTGCAAAAAAAAATCAAATAACTGAAAGAAGAAAGACTTGCATTTATATCGCACCTCTCACGACTACCGGACGACTCAAAGCACTTTACAGCCAATTAAGTATTTTTGGAGTGTAGTCACTGTTGTAATGTGGAAAACGCAGCAGCCAATTTGCGCACAGCAAGCTCCCACACACAGAAATGTGATAATGACCAGATAATCTGTTTTAGTGATGTTGATTGAGGGATAAATATTGGCCCCAGGACACCGGGGATAACTCCCCTGCTCTTCTTCAAAATAGTGCCATGGGATCTTTCACATCCACCTGAGAGAGCTGACGAGACCTTGGTTTAACATTTCATCTGAAAGATGACACCTCCGACAGTGCAGCACTCCCTCAGCACTGCATTGGAGTGTCAGCCTGGATTTTTGTCATCAAGTTCCTGGAGTGGGACTTGAATCTCAATGTTCTGACTCAGAGGCAAGAGTGCTGCCCACTGAGCCACAGCTGACAACCCTGAATGCCTCATGTGAAGTCAGTCTGATCTCCATAAAACTTCCGATTCCTGACTAGGAATTCCTGACGCTGTATTTGCTTCAAGCATTCTTTGCTTAAGAATTCATAGCAACACATTGCTATTAAAAACGAGTTGGTTTATTAACAAATCACACTACACATTACCAATTCATCCACCAGGCTCACAACTGCATACCTCATCATGGATCCCCCGAACCCAAATGGCTGGGGTTTTATTGAGTCTTGTGAACATCACGTGACTGGCTAAGCCACTCACAATGCAACAGCTCTACAAACCCGTGAGCATGCCCATGGGTGCACACATTACATGTGCTAAAGCAAATCTCCTCAGGGGTGACAAGAAATTAAACTGGCGGTGTTGTCTGTCATGACGTTGCTGCAGGAACAGCAAGTTGGCCTGTCCAGGATTGCTCAGTTGTTAAATGCATCCTGTTTTATAAACTAGGGAATAAAGCATAGAAGTCCATCTGTCCCATGGTCTAACATGTCTCGAAGGGCCGAACGGCCTACTCCTAATCCTGTTTCATATCTTCTGAGGAAAAGGAGTCTCGACGCAATAGTAAGTGCTTTTTGGCCCATTTTTCGTACCGTATTCCGGCTCACCAAGGTCCACTTGGACCATTTTCCATCGCATTGCCTCAATGCCTAATGCCTGACCCCACTCTCTGTTGAATTGGAATCTGTCTATTTCTTAACTGAAAGCTCTAGCTGAAAATGGACTCACGGCACTTGGTGACTGACAGTTCCACAAGGCCACTCCAAAAGTGAAGACATGATGATACTTTTATGTTTCCTTATCTTTTAATTGTTCCTCTAGTTCTCTTGATTCAAAAGAGGCAGAGTCCCGTCCTTCGCTGTATCAGAACATAAGAATTAGGAGCAGGAGTCGGCCATTCGGCCCCTCGAGCCTGCTCCGCCATTCAATAAGATCATGGTTGATCTGTCAACCAACCACTCAAGTGAAGTGCTTCATGTAAGACTCGTTGGGTAGACGATTCTTCAGTGTCAATGAGAAGACATATTTTCTATCGACAGATTCTCTCTGCCTTTAATTCTGTGGTGAGCGGATGTCAAGCATGTAATTGCCCGCGTTCTCCAGCTGCACAAAGTGTATTTGTTGAGCTGTGAAAAGTTTGTCCTTCCCCTAGCCCAGGCTGAGTGGCCTCCCGGTGTGTTGTCCTGCCCCTAGCCCAGGCTGAGTGGCCTCCTGGTGCGTTGTCCTGCCCCTAGCCCAGACCGAGTGGCCTCCCGGTGCGTTGTCCTGCCCCTAGCCCAGGCTGAGTGGCCTCCTGGTGCGTTGTCCTGCCCCTAGCCCAGACCGAGTGGCCTCCCGGTGCGTTGTCCTGCCCCTAGCCCAGGCCGAGTGGCCTCCTGGTGGGTTGTCTTGCCCCTAGCCCAGGCCGAGTGGCCTCCTGGTGCGTTGTCCTGTCCCTAGCCCAGGCTGAGTGGCCTCCCGGTGGGTTGTCTTGCGCCTAGCCCAGGCTGAGTGGCCTCCCGGTGCGTTGTCCTGTCTCTAGCCCAGGCTGAGTGGCCTCCCGGTGGGTTGTCTTGCGCCTAGCCCAGGCTGAATGGCTTCCTGCACCGGCCCATTGCCTTCCTGGGCTGAGTGCAGAAAGGAGAATTGCAGTTTGAAGATGGAGGTAGGACTTTAATTTTTTATTTCTTATCGAATTGTTAGTAGTTTTTGTTTGCAAACATTGCTGAGGGTAAGGCTTGGTTGGTTTAGGTGCAGGTCCTCTCTGCTTCCCGCCCCTATCCCGGGCCGAATGGCCTCCAATGTACTTACCTGCGCCAATTTCTGTAACTCTCTGCAAGGGTTTTCGAGAGAGAGAGAGAGAGAGAGACGACATGCGCTGGCCTAAGTAGAAATGGAGCAACTATTAGCTGGCCAAAGTTACCTAAATGGGCAGAACTGGCGTAGATGGCTGGTAACGCCCCCTTTTGAGAAAGAAACGAACCTAAAAAAAAGGTAACTAAGTGAGTTACGCTGGTGCAAATTGATTGTGGAAACTGGGGATTTTTAAGTGACGCCAGAAAAAGCAAGTTACTCTAAAAACAACGGAGCAACTCCTGGCCAAAATTGAGCCCTAGAGAGCAAAAGATTATGTGCGCTGAATCCTTGCTAATCTCAACCAGTCACACCTCATAGTTAGGGGCTTGCGCAGGCAAATGCTAATCTGAGTGGCAGCAGATGCTGGTTAGGCCACAGCTGGAGTACTGCGTGCAGTTCTGGTCACCACATTACAGGAAGGATATGATTGCACTGGAGAGGGTACAGAGGAGATTTACGAGGATGTTGCCTGGACTGGAGAATTTTAGCTGTGAGGAAAGAATGGATAGGCTAGGTCTGTTTTCTTTGGAACAGAGGAGGCTGAGGGGAGACCTGATTGAGTTGTATAGAATGATGAGGGGCCTGGATAGAGTGGATAGGAAGGGGAATAGATAGGCGTTTCTGCAGCCGCAACTGAGACTCCAGGATGGTATGTTGCCTCCCTTGTGCAAGGGTCAAGGATGTCTCAGAGCAGGACATTCTGAAAAGGGAGGGTGAACAGCCAGTTGTCGTGGTGCACATTGGTACCAACGATATAGGTAAAAAACGGGATGAGGTCCTACGAGACGAATTTAAGGATCTAGGAACTAAATTAAAACGTAGGACCTCAAAAGTAGTAATCTCAGGATTGCTACCAGTGCCACGAGCTTGTCAGAGTAGGAATCGCAGGATAGCTCAGATGAATACGTGGCTTGAGCAGTGGTGCAGTAGGGAGGGATTCAAATTCCTGGGGCATTGGAACCGGTTCTGGGGGAGGTGGGACCAGTACAAACCAGACGGTCTGCACCTGGGCAGGACCGGAACCAATGTCCTAGGGGGAGTGTTTGCTAGTGCTGTTGGGGAGGAGTTAAACTAATATGGCAGGGGGATGGGAACCAATGCAGGGAGACAGAGGGAAACAAAATGGAGACAAAAGCAAAAGACAGAAAGGAGTTGAGTAAAAGTGGAGGGCAGAGAAACCCAAGGCAAAAAACAAAAAGGGCCACTGTACAGCAAAATTCTAAAGGGTCAAAGTGTAATAAAAAGGCAAGCATGAAAGCTCGGTGCCTCAATGCAAGGAGTATTCGGAACCCAGGAGAGGGCTCTGAGCTAGTTAGAGTGGGTGAGAACAGGACCCCAAGAAAGAATGCAAAAGGCAGGAGGCAACAGAGCAGAGTAGCACTGGGGTAAGTGTAAACCACAAGGTGACAGGAAGAGACAATATGTATGAATATAAAGGGGCTGCAGGAGGCCCTAACTAAAAATCATGGTTTAAAAACTAGTATTAAAACACTCTACCTAAACGCATGCAGCATTCGAAATAAAGTAAATGAGTTGACGGCACAAATAATTACAAATGGGTATGATTTGGTGGCCATTACAGAAACATGGTTGCAGGGTGGCCAAGACTGGGAATTAAACATACAGGGGTATCTGACAATTCGAGAGGATAGACAAGAAGGGAAAGGAGGTGGGGTAGCTCTGTTAATAAAGGAAGATATCAGGGCAGTTGTGAGAGACGATATTGGCTCTAATGAACAAAATATTGAATCAGTGTGGGTGGAGATTAGAGATAGTAAGGGGAAAAAGTCACTGGTGGGCGTAGTTTATAGGCCCCCAAATAATAACTTCATGGTGGGGCGGGCAATAATCAAGGGAATAATGGAGGCATGTGAAAAAGGAACGGCAGTAATCATGGGGGATTTTAACCGACATATCAATTGGTCAAATCAAATCTCATGGGGGAGCCTTGAGAAGGAATTCATAGAATGCATACGGGATTGTTTCTTAGAACAGTATGTTAAAGAACCTACAAGGGAGCAAGCTATCTTAGGTCTGGTCCTGTGTAATGAGACAGGAATAATAAACAATCTCCAAGTAAAAAATCCTCTCGGAATGAGTGATCACAGTGTGGTTGAATTTGTAATACAGATTGAGGGTGAGGAAGTAGTGTCTCAAACGAGCATACTATGTTTAAACAAAGGGGACTACAGTGGGATGAGGGCAGAGTTGGCTAAAGTAGACTGGAAACACAGACTAAACGGTGGCACAATTGAGGAACAGTGGTGGACTTTTAAGGAGCTCTTTCACAGTGCTCAACAAAAATATATTCCAGTGAAAAAGAAGGGCGGTAAGAGAAGGGATAACCAGCCGTGGATAACCAAGGAAATAAGCGTGAGTATCAAATTAAAAACCAATGCGTATAAGGTGGCCAAGGTTAGTGGGAAACTAGAAGATTGGGAAAATTTTAAACGGCAGCAAAGAATGACTAAGAAAGCAATAAAGAAAGGAAAGATAGATTACGAAAGTAAACTTGCGCAAAACATAAAAACAGATAGTAAAAGCTTTTACCGATATATAAAACGGAAGAGAGTGACTAAAGTAAATGTTGGTCCCTTAGAAGATGAGAAGGGGGATTTAATAATGGGAAATGTGGAAATGGCTGAGACATTAAACAATTATTTTGCTTTGGTCTTCACAGTGGAAGACACAAAAATATTGCCAAAAATTGCTGGTCACGGGAATGTGGGAAGGGAGGACCTTGAGACAATCACTATCACTATGGGGGTAGTGCTGGATAGGCTAATGGGACTCAAGGTAGACAAGTCCCCTGGTCCGGATGAAATGCATCCCAGGGTATTAAAAGAGATGGCGGAAGTTATAGCAGATGCATTCGTTATAATCTACCAAAATTCTCTGGACTCTGGGGAGGTACCAGCGGATTGGAAAACAGCTAATGTAATGCCTCTGTTTAAAAAAGGGGCAGACAAAAGGCAGGTAACAATAGGCCGGTTAGTTTAACATCTGTAGTGGGGAAAATGCTTGAAGCTATCATTAAGGAAGAAATAGCGGGACATCTAGATAGGAATAGTGCAATCAAGCTGACACAACGTGAATTCATGAAGGGGAAATCATGTTTAACTAATTTACTGGAATTCTTTGAGGATATAAAGAGCATGGTGGATAGTGGTGTACCGATGGATGTGGTGTATTTAGATTTCCAAAAGGCATTCGATAAGGTGCCACACAAAAGATTACTGCAGAAGATCAAGGTACGCGGAGTCAGAGGAAATGTATTAGCATGGATCGAGAATTGGCTGGCTAACAGAAAGCAGAGAGTCGGGATAAATGGGTCCTTTTTGGGTTGGAAATCGGTGGTTAGTGGTGTGCCACAGGGATCGGTGCTGGGACCACAACTGTTTACAATATACATAGATGACCTGGAAGAGGGGACAGAGTGTAGTGTAACAAAATTTGCAGATGACACAAAGATTAGTGGGAAAGCGGGTTGTGTAGAGGATACAGAGAGGCTGCAAAGAGATTTAGATAGGTTAAGCGAATGGGCTAAGGTTTGGCAGATGGAATACAATGTCGGAAAGTGTGAGGTCATCCACCTTGGGAAAAAAACAGTAAAAGGGAATATTATTTGAATGGGGAGAAATTACAACATGCTGTGGTGCAGAGGGACCTGGGGGTCCTTTTGCATGAATCCCAAAAAGTTAGTTTGCAGGTGCAGCAGGTAATCAGGAAGGCGAATGGAATGTTGGCCTTCATTGCGAGAGGGATGGAGTACAAAAGCAGGGAGGTCCTGCTGCAACTGTACAGGGTATAAGTGAGGCCGCACCTGGAGTACTGCGTGCAGTTTTGGTCACCTTACTTAAGGAAGGATATACTGGCTTTGGAGGGGGTACAGAGACGATTCACGAGGCTGATTCCGGAGATGCGGGGGTTACCTTATGATGATAGATTGCGTAGACTGGGTCTTTACTTGTTGGAGTTCAGAAGGATGAGGGGTGATCTTATAGAAACATTTAAAATAATGAAAGGGATAGACAAGATAGAGGCAGTGAGGTTGTTTGCACTGGTCTGTGAGACTAGAACTAGGGGGCACAGCCTCAAAATATGGGGGAGCCAATTTAAAACCGAGTTGAGAAGGAATTTCTTCTCCCAGAGGGTTGTGAATCTGTGGAATTCTCTGCCCAAGGAAGCAGTTGAGGCTAGCTCATTGAATGTATTCAAATCACAGATAGATAGATTTTTAACCAATAAGGGAATTAAGGGTTATGGGGAGAGGGCGGGTAAGTGGAGCTGAGTCCACGGCCAGATCAGCCATGATCTTGTTGAATGGCGGAGCAGGCTCGAGGGGCTAGATGGCCTACTCCTGTTCCTAATTCTTATGTTCTTATGTTCTTATGACCTATTTCCCTTAGCAGAGGTTTCAACAACCAGGGGCATAGATTTAAAGTAATTGGTAGGAGGTTTAGAGGGGATTTGAGGTGAAATTCCTTCACCCAGAGGGTTGTGGGGATCTGGAACTCACTGCCTGAAAGGGTGGTAGAGGCAGAAACCCTCACCACATTTAAAAAGTACCTGGTTGTGCACTTGAAGTGCCGTAACCTACAGGGCTACGGACTCAGAGCTGGAAAGTGGGATTCGGCTGGATAACTGTTGGTCAGCCGGCGTGGACACGATGGGCCGAATGGCCTTCTTCTGTGCTGTAAATTTGTATGATTCTATGCTAATATCTTTACTCTGAGTGTTTTCACTTTAACCTGCTTGATTCCCATGTAGAACAGACAACCTTCCATGCAACTATGACCAACTGCTTTTTTCTGGTGACTGATTTGCAGTTACACAGCTCGGCAGAGTTTTCGCTATTTTGCTATTTAACTTTTCACTAATATTACGCGGACTATACGGCACAGAAACAGGCCATTGGGCCCAACCAGTCCATGCCGGCGTTTATGCTCCACTCGAGCCTCCTCCCGTCTTTCCTCATCTAAATCTATCAGCATAACCCTCTATTCCCTTCTCCCCCATATGCTTGTCCAGTCTCCCCTTAAATGGATCTAGCATTCTCGTAAAAGCATTCCCATAAAAGCATTCCCGTGGAAAGGGTGCTGCACTGTCGGAGGTGCCATCTTTTGGCTGAGAGGTACGACCTAGTCTGTCTGTCTGTCTGTCTGCCTGTCTGCCCGTCTGTCTGTCTGTCTGTCTGCCCGTCTGTCTGTCTGTCTGCCCGTCTGTCTGTCTGCCCGCCTGTCTGTCTGTCTGTCTGTCTGTCTGCCCGTCTGTCTGTCTGTCTGTCTGCCCGTCTGTCTGTCTGTCTGTCTGCCCGTCTGCTCTCTCAGGTGGACATAAAAGATCCCATGTCACTAATCCAAGAAGAGCAGGGGAGTTACCCCCGAATGTCCTGGCCAATATTTATCCATCAACCAACACCTAAAAGTAGATGATCTGGACATTATCACATTGCTGTTATGGGAGCTTGCTGTGTGCACATTGGCTGCGGCGTTTCCCACATTATATCGGTGCATGAGTTAGAAGTGCAACAAAGTCTTGCACAAGCTGAAAGATATGGAGCAAGTTGTGGAGCAAGAGAGGGATCAAACCAGACTAGTTGTAATGTATTTGCTTCATGGGTTCTTTGCTTAAGTTGGTTTATTAGCAAAGGTTTAACAATCGCACGACACATTACCAGCTCATCCACCAGGCTCACAACCACCTGCCCCATCGTGGATCCCCTGAACCCAACTGGCTGGGGTTTTATTGAGCCTTGTGGACATCACGTGACTGGCTAAGCCACTCCCAATGCAACAGCTCTACAACTATTTTAATTGTAACTTTAAAACAAATGCCCCCTTTTGGTAAGGGTACTAGAACCCACAAATTTCTGAGTAAAAACTTTAAAGGAAACTTAGTTCATATTAAAATTCTGTTCCTGGGGCGATGATGCACTCCAGTCCCTCCAGCGCCCACCTCTCGTGGAAGGCCACGAGCCTACCAGTGGACACCGCGTGCTCCATCTCCAGGGACACCCTGCCTCGGATGTAACCATGGCAACAGCTCTACAAACCCGTGAGCATAGTCACAGGTGCATACATTACAGGATGATATAGAACCATGAGCATTGTCCTTATACAATGGCCATTGAGCCAGAAGGTTGTAGGTTCATTTAGAGATTGCTGTTTATTCCAAGGAACATCTTTGAGGCTAATTACTGGGTTTTGTAGGCTCAGACAAACAGTACAAGATTATAATTGCTGGATTCAGCTTTCCTTGGCTTTTTGGAGAATAAAGAGTGAAGGTTATTTTCATCCTTTGTCAAAGTCCCGAGCTGTGATTGGTGTTTGTAAATGAATCCAGATATTCCTGCTGTTAGCACAGGAAAGGAATGTATGAATGTGGTGTGCTAGTGGTTCACTGATACACCGAGAGGCAGGCTATACATAGCAAGGGCACTGCAAATATCCCAGATGGGAAGCAGTTATTCCTCCCATTGAAGTCCATCCCCGCCCACAGCCCAAATGTGTCCATTTTAGCAGTCGGACCTGATTGTGTGTTTGTGCCTGGGATTAATCAGGAGCCGAGTTACCATTCCAGGCTCTCCCTCTCCGGTAGAATCGCAGAAACCCACCACGCCCAGGGAGTCCATTCGGCCCCTGGTCCAGTGCTGACTCTCTGAAAGTCGAGTTGTGCTTAATCTCATGCCCCCGCTTTCTGTCCGTAAGTTACTTGTCCTCTCCCTTTTAGAATGATTTATCAATCAGCTCCCATCACCTTTTCAGGTAGAATGTTCCAGATCCCCACAACTCTGAGTGAAAACAATTCTCTTCATCTCCCCTCGCGACCTTTTGCCAGTGATTTTGGATCTGTGACCTCTGGTTATTGGCCCACTTTCCAGAGGGAATCATTGTTCTGTCGATACTCTTGTCCAAACCTCTCATCATCTTGAAAAGCTCGATTAAGTCACCTCTTCACCTTCTCTGTTCCAAGGAGAATGGTCCTAACTTTTTAAAGCTAGCTTCTTCTTCTTGTGTTTTGGTTGACTGTCGTTCATCCAGTTGCTATCCCTGCCCGAACCTTTGCAACGTAAGACATCAGATCCTTCTCATCAGATGCAGGGACAGTTATGTCATGATGTACATTAGTCTTTCTGTACGAATGTCCGACTTCCATTAGGCTTTAGTGGTAGGCTTTGATTTATGACGTTACTCAGGAGTACTGAACTCATTTAACACTGGCTTCCCATACTTTATTAATGGCACCTATCCATAAAGGGTTGCAATATCTCGATCTGCATGTAAGATGTTCAATTAGTATAAATGATTTTCTAATATCCTGCGAGTCATTGCACAATACACTGTTTGGGGGAACCAGTATATGTCACAATTAGGCCTCAGACAGCTTATCAGCAAAAGTGGAGTTTTATCTTTTTTCTGTTGAATCTTTTTCAAAGTTGGCTTCCGACCACATGACAATCTTGGGTCTGATAGTTAATCAGAAGGCTGTGGGTTCGAGTCCCACTCCACAGACTTGAGCACAAAAATCCAGGCTGACACTCCCAGTGCAGGGCTGAGGGAGTGCTGCACTGTCGGAGGTGCCGTGTTTCAGATGAGATGTTAAACCGAGGCCCCGTCTGCTCTCTCAGGTGGATGTAAATAGATCCCATGGCACTATTTCGAAGAAGAGCAGGGGAGTTACCCCAGTGTCCTGGCCAATATTTATCCCTCAATCAACATAACAAAAACAGATTATCTGGTCATTATCACATTGCTGTTTGTGGGAGCTTGCTGTGCACAAATTGGCTGCCGTGTTTCCCACATTACAACAATGACTACACTTCAAACTGTACTTAATTGTGATAAAATGCATTGGAGCATCCTGAGGTTGTGAAAGGTGCTATATAAATGCAAATCTTTATTTTATTCTTTTACTTGGTGCAGAGATAGAGCCTATCCAGCCCGGAGGAGTCTTTCCTTTGGGAGGTCCCATGCAGCCCCCAAGAGAAAACTCAAACAACGATTTGCTGTCCTCTGCCAATATTAGAAACATAGAAACATAGAAAATAGGTGCAGGAGCAGGCCATTCAGCCCTTCGAGCCTGCACCGCCATTCAATGAGTTCACGGCTGAACATGAAACTTCAGTACCCCCTTCCTGCTTTCTCGCCATATCCCTTGATCCCCCGAGTAGTAAGGACTTCATCCAACTCCCTTTTGAACATATTTAGTGAACCGGCCCCAAAAATTCTCTGTGGCAGAGAATTCCACAGGCTCACCACTCTCTGGGTGAAGAAGTCTCTCCTCATCTCGGTCCTAAATGGCTTACCCCTTATCCTTAGACTGTGACCCCTGGTTCTGGACTTCCCCAACATTGGGAACATTCTTCCTGCATCTAACCTGTCTAAACCCATCAGAATTTTAAACGTTTCTATGAGGTCCCCTCTCATTCTTCTGAACTCCAGTGAATACAAGCCCAGTTGATCCAGTCTTTCTTGATAGGTCAGTCCCACCATCCCGGGAATCAGTCTGGTGAATCTTCGCTGCACTCCCTCAATAGCAAGAATGTCCTTCCTCAAGTTAGGAGACCAAAACTGTACACAATACTCCAGGTGTGACCTCACCAAGGCCCTGTACAACTGTAGCAACACCTCCCTGCCCCTGTACTCAAATCCCCTCGCTATGAAGGCCAACATGCCATTTGCTTTCTTAACCGCCTGCTGTACCTGCATGCCAACCTTCAATGACTGATGTACCATGACACCCAGGTCTCGTTGCACCTTCCCTTTTCCTAATCTGTCACCATTCAGATAATATTCCTCTTGAACCGGCTGTAAGAGGCTGAGCGGGAGTGACACAAGCTAACTGCCTCAGTTTCTGATTGGCCGCACTGTTCATAGGGCCAGCAACACCAGGAAAATACAGACAGCGAGATTCATGATGAGATGGAGTGGCACAGATGTCTAACCCACTTAAACATGCGAGACTGGGTCTCACTTTAGGAGTGGGTTGCAGCAAAATGGATGACATTTTTGGGCCCAAATGAATGGGCCTCACTCCGAGTAAATAAGGCCAGAATTGTTTGTACCTCGTCGGGTCTAGGGTGGGCGATGTCGTTGGCGGGTCGCGACCCTGCTGCTGGCTTCATCCCGCTGCCTAAAAGGAGCTTGTTAAGCAGGTCTGGTGATGTCATTTATGACACATCATCAGCCAGTTTCCTTAAAGGGACTATGGCCAACTTTCTTTTGACAGTTGTGCTGTCAGTGTTCTACAGCATTGAGGTGCTGCAAACATGGACAATCAGCACAGAGGGACACGGCTGCACCCAGACTCTCCCATCACTCCCTCAAGATGCTTATGGAGGGAGTCACAGCAGGCAGGGAGGTCCTCTTCCCTTCCTATGGGCGGAAGAGACCTCCCCAGGAGACCAACGCAACCTGGTTGCACATTTTTACAGGAGGGCACAAGCAGGGATGTGGTCAGGAGGACCAGGCTGCAGTGGTGCAAACCTTTCAATGATCTCAGTGGATCACAAAACATTAGTACAAAGCCACACTCACCTTCATCCTACTGTGCCTCTCACCACATCCACATTACTGTGCCTTCCCTTACGGACTCCTGCACATCCTTACTCCAACTTACCCTGGACCTCCACCCATCCCTCTCTCTCTATCTACATTATCACATCCCCATCTCACTAGCCACCCCTCACACTCACCCTCATCCTTGTCCAATCATACCCCCAACTAACAACACACAAGGCACTTGTGTGTTTTATCCAATGTTCAGAAAGTGTTGAAAATAAAGATCTCAGTGTTCTGTTAATGTGTTGTCAAACATTGAGATCTTTATTTTCAACACTTTGCATTCTTGGACAGATTTGTATGCACCTTTGGAAGTGGCTTAGTGAGTTGCAGTGAATGGCGAGACATAACGGTGACCTCCGCAATGGTCACGAGTGTGAAAGGAATGGGTTGGGCATTGAAGGATGCTTTATGGAGCTGGTGTTGGGTGGTGCCAACCTGGTGCATCATGTGGCAGCCAGGGTGTACAGCGTCCAGTGAAGTAAATGTGACCATGGTGAGGCCATCCCTGGCCTCCCAGGCAGCAATGTGGTCGGTTTCTGATGTCCTGTGTCCTGTGTAGCATCAGGTGATTGTGGAGAAGGTTGTTATTGTTGTTGATGCTCCTGGTGTGTCTGGCGATGTTGGTGTTGGGGCTGATCATGGTCGGATTCTGAGGACCAAGGTGAGACAGTATGAAGGACACCCATGTTGATGGGATAGATGGCAGGTGAAGTAGAGATGACAGAAGCGATCTGTCGATGGTGAGAGAGTTGTTCTAATGAGGTGTGAGTGGATGGAGAATGGAACGTTGCAAGCCTGCAGAATCTGCGCTGCAAATGGACTGAGAGACAGCTTGTGGCTGAGGAAAGTGATGTTCTGTCAGGTGGGAGCTTTTAATGTGCATTTGAAGCTGTCAAGTAATCAGCTGGAGCAATGGCCACTGAACTCCTGCCTCAGGTTCACAGACATGGACCCCGAGCAGCGTGGGCAAGCAGTTAAAGTGAGAAGGTAAGGTTAAAAGCATTATTAAGGATCGATCAACAACCCAATAATTGGTTTAATTGGGTTGTCCACCTCTGCGGGTCAGGTCAGGTCAGAGGTCACACACGCGACTGTGGGTCCCGCTGTCAAAGAAATCAAATTTCCCACCTGAGCCGCCACCGATCCCGCCCATTGACCCCACAGAAAATCCCCTGTAAAGGTCTGCCTGACTGGGACCACAAGGGTTTAACTGGTCGAAGGAACTCGCCATATACATTGCCCGGGGTCTGGAGCTGAAAGATTCCTGTCATTCTATGTCTCTGTTCTTCAGCACACAATTACTCGGCAATTAGAATGAGCTGGCTTGCATCACTTCTCAATTGTCTTCTTTCCGATGATCCTCACTACAGTATGCAAATGACGCATAATTGTTGCATTACAATTCGTGTGCTTCATTAACCTACAGTTCAGATTGATACAGAGGCAGCTAATAATATTCAGCTTGCTCTGACTTGTGAATTAGCAATTCTTGTTCATTGTCATCTTTCTTAAGTCTCGCCTGCCTGGAACAGCTGATATTTAACATGTGATGTCAGGCCCCTGAGGGCCAGAAGGGCCTTAAGCTGGTTCTGATACGGAGCTAGGGGAAAGATATACTATCAGTGGTTTCCTAACTGCAAGCTTGGCCGGTGCCAGTTATAGAATCGTCTTCTGATGCAGTCCCTCGGAGTCGAGTATGACTTGCTGCCACACTAACATGAGTTCTCAGGTGACCGATGAGACCAATGTGGGACCTACAGACTCTGTCACAGGTGGGGCAGAGGGTGGTTGTCGGGATGGGTGGGTGGGGGGCTTGGTTTGTCGTGCGCTCCTTCCGCTGTTTGTACTTGGCTTCCGCGTGCTCCCGACAAAGAGGCTCGAGGTGTTCAACGCCCTCCCGGATGCTCTACTTTGTGCGATCTTGGGCCGGGGATTCCCAACAGTCGGTGGGGGATGTTACATGTTTTCAAGAAGGCTTTGAGGGTGTCCTTGAAGCGTTTTCTCTGCCCGCCTGCCGTGACGTAGCTCGGAGTACAGCGCTTGTTTTGGGAGTCTAGCATCGGGCATGCGGACAATGTGGCCCGCCCATCGGAGCTGATTGAGTGTGGTCAATGCCTCGATGCTGGGGATGTTGGCCTGAGCGAGAACACTGACTGGCAGGATTGGCAGGATTTTGCAGAGGCATGTTGGTGGTACTTCTCCAGTGCTTTGAGGTGCCTGCTGTACATAGTCCATGTCTCTGAAGTTATAGAATGGTACAGCACAGAATGACGCCATTCGGCCCATCTTTGGTAGAGCTATCCAATTCATTCCACTCCCCTGCCCTTTCCCCATAGCCCTGTAGATTTCCTCCCTTCACGTATTTATTCAGTTCCATTTTTAAAGTTCTGATTGAATCGGCTTCCACCGCCCCTTCAGGCAGCTTCATCCTGTAGCACGACTGCAAAGCAATTTATGGTGCTTATGAATGGAGATCATTTTCAATTTTAATGCATTACAGATCCATAATATCTGATAACCTGCAGGATGTCCTGCAAGTCAGAGCAATCCGTGGCGGGATGTATGAGGTGAAATGCTGCCTTGTACAGTACGTTTATTAGAAAAAAATTTTTAAACCTGTTGCAAAATGGAATGGATTGCATCCATATTTTTAATAAGATTGTGTCTCAGGAGCTTACTGTACCCGCGCAGACTGACTTTATTAGTTTCTTTGAAGGAAGAGATGAAATAAAATCCAAAGAATGAATGTTTGCGGAAGGCATATTTAATACTATACCAGTTATTGAATGGGTAAATCTCCTTAGATCTGTGGAACTTAATGCAGCCTGTCTCAAAGAATGATGTGTAATTGTTGATAGTGTTGCCGGTGGGGTTATGCACTTTTTCTATTAAAACAATATCCTGTTCACCCATCGCCGACCTACATGGGCTCCTGGTTAAGCAACGCCTCGATTTCAAAATTCTCATCCTTGTTTACAAATCCCTCCCTGGCCTCTCCCCTCCCTATCTCTGTAATCTCCTGCAGCCCCACAAACTGCTCTAATTCGGCTCTCGTCAGAATCCCTGATTATAATCGCTCACTCATCGGTGGCCGTGCCTTCAGCTGCCTGGGCCCCAAGCTCTGGAACTCCCTCCCTAAACCTCTCCGCCTCTCTACCCCCTTTAATACGCTCCTTAAAAACCTACCTCTTTCATCAATCTTTGATTCATCTGCTCTAATTTCTACTTACACAGCTCGGTGTCAAATTTTCTGTCTATAACGCTCCTGTGAAGCGCCGTGGGATGTTTTACGATGTTAAAGGCGCTATATAAATACAAGTTGTTGTTGTTTTTATGATGGTGCTCCCTCAGCTCCCAGTTGGAGATCTCCCCTTACAGCAATGTCTCCTTTGGCCCCAGAACGCCTGTAACAGTTTAACAGAGGCTTCTTTTGAAACCTGTTAATTATGTCAATGGTGCAGACATAAGATCAGTGGGCATACCTGAGAGGGACGGAGGCAGAATTGGAGTGCTTGTTCACAGATCCCTGAAAGTAGCAGGCCAGGTAAATAAAAAACATAGAAAATAGGTGCAGGAGTAGGCCATTCGGCCATTCGAGCCTGATAAGGTGGTTAAGAAGGCATACGGAATGCTTGCCTTTATTGGCCAAGGCGTAGAATATAAGAGCAGGGAGGTTATGCTTAATACTTATAATACTTTGGTTAGGCCACAGCTGGAGTACTGCATGTAGTTCTGGTCGCCGTATTATAGGAAGGATGTGATTGCACTAGAGAGAGTGCAGAGGAAATTTACTAGGATGCTACCTGGAATGGAGAATCTTATGAGGATAGATTAGATAGGCTGGGTTTGTTCTCATTGGAACAGAGGAGGTTGAGAGGAGACTTCATTGAGGTGTACAAAATATTGAGGAGCCTGGACATAGTGGATAGTAAGTGTCTACTTCCATTGGTGGAGGGGTCTATTACGAGGGGGTATAGTTTTAAGGTGGTGGGTGGAAGATTTAGAGGGGATTTGAGGGGGGCTTCTTTACGCAGAGGGTTGTGGGGATCAGGAACTCGCTGCCTGGAAGAGTGGTGGATGCAGAAACCCTCACCACTTTTAAGAGATGGTTGGATGGGCACTTAAAGTGCAGTAACCTGCAGGGTTACGGACCTAGAGCTGGTAATTGGGATTAGACTGGATGACCTTTTGTTGGACGGTGCAGATATAATGGTGAGTACTGCAGGGAATAGAATACGGCCAGGGTGATCTCCTGGACTAGTGTCGATCACCTGGATGGGTCGGAGAGGAATTTTCACAGATTTTTTTCTCCCTAAATTGGCCTGGGTTTTTATCTGGTTTTTGCCTCTCCCAGGAGATCACATGGCTCCGGTTGGGGTGGAGTGTAAAATGTTTCAGTATAAGGGGAGTCGCAGTTGTGTGAGGCGGACTGGTTGGGCTGGGTGCTCTTTGCCTTTCCGTCATTGTTCATAGGTTTATATGTAACCTTCAGGGCTGCTGACTGAGGGCCGTGCGGCTCTTTGTCGGCCGGCGCGGACACGATGGGCCGGAATGGCCTCCTTCTGCGCTGTAAATTTCTATGTTTCTAATTACTCAGTGTAAACCCAGCTCAGCCAGCAGAGTCGATTCATCCGGTGCTTTACCTCCTGTCTGGCACTTTATCAAATGCCTTCCAAAAGTCCACATACATGGCATCTACTGCATTACCTTGAGCAACCTTCTCTGTTACCTCATGAAAGAATTGAATCAATATTCTTTTATTAGTGCAAATTTTTCTCTCTTTTGTTCTGTATTTTTAATTTTTATTTCATTAACTGGCATTGGAGTAAGTTCCAAGGAAGCTGTTGACATACTTACCAATCCACACAGATCTATTTATCAGCTGCAAAGTGATAGATAAACTGATACCATCATCATATCACCATCATAGTCAGTCCCTCGAAACGAGGATGACTTGCTTCCACACCAATAAAGGATGAGTTCACAGGTGTTTCACTGAAGAAACTGGATACACCACAACAGTGACAACGCTTCAAACATACTCCATTGGCTGTAAAACGCTTTGGGGGTGTCCTAAGGTCGTTGTAATGTATGCACCTGTGCTGCAGGTTTGTAGAGCTGTTGAGTTGTGAGTGGCTTAGCCAGTCACGTGATGTTCACAAGACTCAATAAAACCCCAGCCAGTTGGGTTCGGAGGATCCACGATGGGGCAGGTGGTTGTGAGCCTGGTGGATGAACTGGTAATGTGTAGTGTGATTGTTAAACCTTTGTTAATAAACCAACTAGTTCTTAATAGCAATGTATTGCTATGAATTCATAAGCAAAGAACCCATGAAGCAAATACATTACAGTCTTGAAAGGCACTATATAAATGCACGACATTCTCTCTTTTGAATGCTGCTGAGTTGATTGCTCTTGACGTTGAGTTTGAGTGAGGTGTCTTGGAGGAAATCTGTTCCTCGAGGCTGACGGTATGATACGCCTTGGCTTTTCTCTCACTGTTTAATGCAAGTGAACGCTTGTGAATAAACGAGGAGATTTCAAGATCTCACCACAGCTTCCAGATATTAACCGCACCAAGTAAATCGGAAAGATTGCAAGTGCCAGTACGGTTATTACTTGAAATCAGTCCTTTAGGATAAATCATGGCATCGATTATAGCCTAGACCCAGATTACAGATCAGAGAGGCAAAGATCGCCGCTGGCATTTATCGCTTGCATTTACCGCAAGAAAGTGTTGCACGCAGCGGCCGAACGGTGCTCGCTGTTCATTACACGTACACATGCCCGCAGACTTTCTGTTGGAGGGAGGGGGAGGCGGGATTTTTATTTACTGATGTGGTGAGAGCAGCGGAGGCTGTGGTCTGATGCGCAAGCTAAGTCCGAAAGTTTGGGTTGTCTCCTGCGGGCTGTGGAGATTTAACACCACAGGGTGCGTGTGACGCCATTGACACATTCCCCACCTTGCAATTGATCGGCTTGGCTTCCAGTCGTGCAGCGGACTCTCCAGAGGAGGCTACAGGACTAGGAGGGTCTGACACTCTACCTCAGGGTTTGGCGGGGGAGGAGGGGGGATGTTAGTGGGGGGGGGGAGTGGTGTGATAGTGGGGCAGTTTGGGGGTCCGGGAGGAAACACTCTCTCTCCTCCCGGCCCACAAGGATTGCTCTCCGAGGTTGTCCTTACGTCGCTGCTGCTGCCGGGTTTCCCGAGGCCCAGGAAACGGGGCCGGCCACAGTTAAACCTGCTCAGCCAGTTAAATTTAAGGCTTCCATCCTCATTAACATATTTAAATGCCAGCCCGCCCCCATGTCCTGCCTCGGGTAAAACCCGACACTCCTTGAAGTCTTGTGCATTTAACCCCCCCACCCCGCCATATCCTCTCCCATCTGCTCACCCATGTTAAAATTCCCCCCTCTGTAGGGTTTTGCACTGGAACTTGCTGTAATTCGAAAACTATTTAGGCGCAGCGCCCTCTCCAGGGATCTCGGACCTGTGTGAACAGGCCAAGCAACTGTGTGTCTCCTTAACCAATCAGATTGTAGAATTGCTACTGAGCAGCAGGACGTGTCAGTGGAATATTAAATCCAATGTCAAATCAGGTAGAAAAAGCAAAATAAAGAGAGGGAAAGAAAGATTGGATTGAGAGAGAGATAAAAGAGACAGAAAGAAAGAGTTAAAAGAAAAATATAAATTAAAAAAAAAATCTCCAACAATAATTAAAATCTGAAGGATTGAGACGCCACACTTGTCAAAGTTAATTTTCAGGGGCAGAGAAGTTGTTTGGCTGTAAACAGGACTGAGCACGCTGTTAGCAATTTACTTATACTGGAATGGACAAGCCCTAACATTTTCTAGCGCGTTTAGAACATAAGAACATAAGATTAGGAGCAGTAGTTGGCCATACGGCCCCTTGAGCCTGCTCCGCCATTCAGTGAGATCATGGCTGATCTTCGACCTCAACTCCACTTTCCTGCACTATCCCCATATCCCTTGATTTCTTTAATATCCAAAAATCTATCGATCTCTGTCTTGAATATGCTCAAAAGACTGAGCCTCCACAGCTCTCTGGGGCAGAGAATTCCAAAGATTCACCTCCCTCTAAGTGAAGAAGTTTCTCATCTCAGTCCTAAATGACTGACCCCTTATTCCGAGACTGTGACCCCTGTTTCTAGACTCCCCAGCCAGAGGGAAACATCCTCCCTGCATCTACCCTGTCAAGCCCTGTAAGAATTTTATATGTTTCAATTAGATCACCTCTTATCCTTCTAAACGCTAGAGAATATAGGCCTAGTCTACTCAATCTCTCCTCATAGGACAATCCCCCCATCCCAGGAATCAGTCTGAAATCACTAATTACAGTAAGACGTCTTTACTCTTATACTCAAATCCTCTTGTAATAAAGGCCAACATACCATTTGCTTTCTTAATTGCTTGCTGTACCTGCATGTTAACTTTCAGTGATTGGTGTACAAGGACCCCCAGGTCCCTCTGAACACCAACATTTCCCAATCTCTCACCATTTAAAAAATACTCTGCTTTTCTATGTTTCCTACCAAAGTGGATAACTTCACATTTCTCCACATTATATTCCATTTGCCATGTTCTTGCCCACTCACTTAGCCTGTCTATATCCCCTGAAGCCTCTTTGCATCCTCCTCACAACTTATATTCCACCTAGCTTTGTATCATCAGCAAACTTGGATATATTACATTTGGTCCCTCATCCAAATCATTGATATAGATTGTGATTAGGTGGGGCCCAAACACTGATCCTTGCGGTACCCCACTAGTTACAGTCTGCCAACCCGAAAATGACCCGTTTAGTAGATAAGTGGGTAAGTACCCCAACTTCAACCCGTTCCATGGTTTCAATGCCGAGTCTCTCGACGAGCTATGGGGATGGTGAAGCTTATGGAGGAGGAGACCTCTCAGATAACAACTTGCTGATTTCCACATTTAACTGCGCACGTGCAGTTGGCGAAAGTTGACGTCTGATTTACACTTTAACGGTGGCTAACGCTGATAGCCTCACCATTATCTTTACCGCAAAATCCAGGCCAAGGTTGTGAAATGTCATAGCTCGTGCGCTGAAGGCACTTACATGTTTAATTGTGCCTTAACAATAAAAAAAAAGCTGCGCCGAGGAATTTGCATAAGATTAAATCTGGTGCATAAAAAAAGATGTGATTGAAACCTTAGTGCAGTGTGGTGCTCAATGTTCCATTGATAATTGGCTCAACCGACCATAAGACAGAATACATGTAGGACACACTGGGCTCATTAAGCACTGAATAAATAATACAAATTTTATCTGTATTACACCCAAATGTCCTCCCACACCCAAAAAAATCTCTTCTAACCCCTTCATCAATGTTACCAGACCTTCCTCTGAGAAAGACTGGAGTTCAGTAGTTA
Organism: Pristiophorus japonicus; assembly: GCF_044704955.1. Classification (NCBI taxonomy): domain Eukaryota; kingdom Metazoa; phylum Chordata; class Chondrichthyes; family Pristiophoridae; genus Pristiophorus; species Pristiophorus japonicus. The sequence goes on along the minus strand of NC_091998.1, from coordinate 68,100,685 downwards.
CTCTGCCATTGCTGAAAAGCGTGATGCATTACCATGGATACAATCTCGGCTGATGGAGCCCCTTCTCCAAATGATGTATTTTGTAAGACAATATTTTTAAAGGTGAGTTTATCGAATGCACTGCTGTTGTGTTTTGGAGGGAACTCTGTGGCACAAAGTGCCTTTGTGGCCAAGAGAGAATATTTGCATCCCTAATGTTGTGCCTCTGATGGAGGGGTATTCCTGGTGCAGTGAAGCTGGTAATGGCATTCATAACATTCTAAAACTCACTAAACATTGGGATGAATTCTGTCCTTTCCAGAGTTCTTCAAAGGCTTCTGTGAATCCCAGCTGAACACAAGCATATGCTCCCATTCTGACACCACAGGATGGTAAGAATTGTTGGACAAAAAAAGGCTAAGGTTCATCTAGTTCACCTTCTACCATCCCGGTTGTAATGTATACACCTGTGAGGATGCTCACAGGTTTGTAGAGCTGTTGGCCTGCCGCGAGAGGTGGGCACCGGAGGGACTGGAGTGCATTATTACCCCCGGCAACCAAATTTTAATTTGATTTTATTTATGTTAAAGTCTAATTTATTTTAAATGCCGGTTTTAGTGTCCCCCTCCCCTTTTATAGGGGGCACTTGTAAAATTTATGATTTTATTGCCCAATAAAAAATCACAAAAAAAAAAGTCCAAAAAAAAAAGGGCAGTTGAAAAAAGTCTGGAGTGTCCCCCAGATTGGGGGGCACTTGACTTAACTGGTTTATTTTGTCTCCTATCAAAAGAGTTGTAGAGCTGTTGCATTGTGAGTGGCTGAGCCAGTCACGTGATGTTCACAAGACTCAATAAAACCCCAGCCAGTTGGGTCTAGCTCATCCACGATGAGGTATGCAGTTGTGAGCCTGGTGGATGAACGGGTAATGTGTCGTGTGATTGTTAAACCTTTGTTAATAAACCAACTAGTTCTTAATAGCAATGTGTTGCTATGAATTCTTAAGCAAAGAACCCTTGGAGCAAATACATGACACTGGTAATCACATGATGCAATGATAATGGAGTTATTGACTATCATAGGCTCAGTCGTTGAGCATATTCAAAACAGAGATCGATAGATTTTTGGATATTAAGGGGACAGTGCAGGAAAGTGGAGTTGAGGTCGAAGATCAGCCATGATCTCATTGAATGGCGGAGCAGGCTCGGGGAGGGGCAAATGGCCGACTCCTGCTCTTAGTTCTTATGTTCTTACAGTGATCAATCTCGATCAATGAGTCTACAGCAGACCCAGACATGAGGCGAGGAGACCTTTAGTGGTGGAGACCTCTGAGTACCACAGTCACCTGTTCCTCACAAGCTCGCTACACTCCCCACACCTCAGGTCTCAAATTACTCAGATGCTCTATCCCAAAATGTTATTTTCTGAATGAAATCTAATTTGTATTTGCATGAATCAACACAAACTACATCCACTATGTCCCGGGGTAGTCTGCTCCATAGATTGACCACTTGCTCACTGAAATTTTGTTTCCACGGATTAGTCTAGACTTTACGCAGAAAATACTGAAAACACTCAGCAGGTACAGCAGGCGGTGAAGAAGGCAAATAGCATGTTGGCCTTCATAGCGAGAGGATTTGAGTATAGGAGCAGGGAGGTCTTACTGCAGTTGTACAGGGCCTTGGTGAGGCCTCACCTGAATATTGTGTTCAGTTTTGGTCTCCTAATCTGAGGAAGGACGTTCTTGCTATTGAGGGAGTGCAGCGAAGGTTCACCAGATTGATTCCTGGGATGGCAGGACTGACATATGAAGAAAGACTGGATTGACTGGGCCTGTATTCACTGGAATTTAGAAAAATGAGAGGGGATCTCATAGAAACATATTAAATTCTGATGGGATTCAACAGGTTAGAGGCAGGAAGAATGTTCCCGTTGCTGGGGAGTTCTAGGACCAGGGGTCACAGTCTAAGGGTAAGGGGTAAGCCATTGAGGACCGAGATGAGGAGAAACTTCTTCACTCAGAGAGTTGTGAACCTGTGGAATTCTCTACCACAGAGAGTTGTTGAGACCAGTTTGTTCGATATATTCAAAAGGGAGTTAGATGTGGCCCTTATGGCTAAAGGGATCAAGGGGTATGGAGAGAAAGCAGGAATGGGGTACTGAAGTTGCATGATCAGCCATGATCATATTGAATGGTGGTGCAGGCTCGAAGGGCCGAATGGCCTGCTCCTGCATCTATTTTCTATGTTTCTATGACACCGAGCCACATAAGAGATATGAGGACAGGTTGGTCAAAGAGGTAGTTTTTAAAGAGAAAAGAGAGGTGGAGAGGTTTAAGGAGCGAATGCCAGAGCTTAGTGCCTAGGCAACTGAAATCAATGGTGGAGCAATTAAACTGGGGAGGTGCAAGAGGCAGAATTGGAGAGCTTTACACTCAGCCAGAGTCAACAACAAATCAAAGCTCGTGATCTTGCTCTCTGTTGGTCAGGAACATTTCTTGCTTTGCCTGCCAGTTACTGACCGACACATTCTCAATCAGTGACACTGGTGTCTGAACCACTTCCCAATCTGTGCTCGGTGTCCTTTTAGTTCAATCATATACTTGTATTCCCGAAGGCTTTCTTTTCCTCTGTGAAGGATTGGCTTCCTTTGATCATTTCCCCAGTTTAATGCATCCTAGTTGTCTGCTTTACGTGGCATGTGCAGAATAATTATCATTCTTGCAAACGGGTTCCATAGTGGGAGACCATTGCGAATATTAATCGCCCCATTAACAGGGTCCCTATGCCGTGAAATAGCAGCGCTGGACTCTGTGGCGAGTTCAGTCCGTTGATTAACGGCACAAATATAGTAATTGGTTCACACCCCTGGGGAGGTTGGGGGCGAGAGCCTGTTTTTGTGAAACTAATGGCTGAGCGTGCAACTCATGGCAAATCGCTTCCTCACCACGAATGGGTGGGTTACACCGGATATACGGCACAGAAACCGTCCATTCGGCCCAACCAGTCCGTGCCGGTGTTTATGCCCCACTCGAGCCTCCTCCTGTCTTTCCCCATCAAACTCTATCAGCATAACCCTCTATTCCCTTCTCCCCCATATCCCTGTCCAGTCTCCCCTTAAATGCATCGATACTATTCGCCTCAACCCCTCCCTGTGACAGCGAGTTCCACATTCTCACCACTTTCCCACATTACAACTGTGACTACACTCCAAAAGTACTTCATTGGCTGTAAAGCACTTTGAGACGTCCAGTGGTCGTGAAAGGCGCTATATCAATGCAAGTCTTTCTTCTTTCTTTTTCTCTTTGGGTAAAGAAGTTTCTTCTGAATTCCCTGTTAGATTTCTTGGTGACTATCTTATATTAATGGCCTCTAGTTATGCTCTTCCCCACAAGAGCAAACATTCTCTTTGTCAACATCATAGGCTTTTGGAATTGAGGAAGACTTGCTTCCACTCTTAGAATGAGTCCTTAGATGGCTGAACAGTCCAATACGAGAACCACAGTCCCTGCCACAGGTGGGACAGATAGTCGTTGAGGGAAGGGGTGGGTGGGACTGGTTTGCCGCACGCTCCTTCCACTGGCTGCGCTTGGTTTCTGCACGCTCTCGGCAATGAGACTCAAGGTGCTCAGCGCCCTCCCGGATGCACTTCCTCCACTTAGTGCGGTCTATGGCCAGGGACTCCCAGGTGTCGGTGGATATGTTGCACTTTATCAGGGAGGCTTTGAGGGTATCCCTGTAACGTTTCCTCTGCCCATCTTTGGCTCGTTTGCCGTGAAGGAGTTCCGAGTAGAGCGCTTGCTTTGGGAGTCTCATGTCAGGCATGCGAACTATGTGGCCTGCCCAGCGGAGCTGATCAAGTATGGTCAGTGCTTCAATGCTGGGGATGTTGGCCTGGTCGAGGACGCTAACGTTGGTGCGTCTGTCCTCCCAGGGGATTTGTAGGATCTTGCGGATGCATTGTTGGTGTTATTTCTCCAGCAACTTGAGGTGTCTACTGTACATGGTCCATGTCTCTGAGCCATACAGGAGGGCGGGTATTACTACAGCCCTGTAAACCATGAGCTTGGTGGTAGATTTGAGGGCCTGGTCTTCGAACACTCTTTTCCTCAGGCGGCCGAAGGTTGCACTGGTGCACTGGAGGCGATGTTGAATCCCTGCATCAAAGTCTGCTTTTGTTGATAAGAGGCTCCCGAGGTATGGGAAATGGTCCACGTTGTCCAGGGCCGCGCTGTGGATCTTGATGACTGGGGGCAGTGCTGTGTGGTGAGGACAGGCTGGTGGAGGACCTTTGTCTTACGGATGTAATCTGTATCCACTCTCTGTATCCACTCTATCGAAAACTTTCATAATTTTAAAGACCTCTATGAGGTCACCCCTCAACCTTCTTTTTTCAAGAGAAAAGAGACCCAGCCTGTTCATCCTTTCCTGATATGTATACCCTCGCATTTCTGGTATCATCCTTGTAAAGTTTCTCTGCACCCTCTCCAGTGCCTCTATATCACATTATTCACACATTAATAACGGTGTCCACCATGAACTGACTCAATTCTGGGCCGTTGGGTCTGGTAAATGAAAGAGCTCTTCGGGCCCACATTGACCATTAATTGATGCTAGTGTAACAATGCTCGGTGACAAATCACATGCTGGGATCTGTTAAACTGAGCTGGAACAGTGCGGTAATCCCATGAGGTTGCTGTTAAAGGATTCTAAAGGGAATATTTACTGTAAATGATGGCGAGCTATTTCACCGTGTCTAGAACAGGAGAACCAGAGGACACAGCCTGAGCTTGAAGAGGGCTTAACTCAAAACTACAAAAGCAAAACACTGCGGATGCTGGAAATCTGACATTGAAAACAAAAACTGCTAGAAATCTCAGCGGGTCAGGCAGCATCTGTGGCGAGAGACGGAGTTAATGTTTTGGGTCGATGACCCTTCATCAGAACAGGATCGTAAGAGATACAACAAATTTTTAAGCAAGTGCAGGGGCGGAGAAAGGGGGGAGAGGGATGTCAATCACAGACCTTCCCTTTTGTTCTTTCCTCCCCTCCGCCTTTCCCTGACCCTGAACTTGCTTCAAATCTGACACCGCTCCAACTTTTTCCCGTTCTGACGAAGGGTTATTGAACTGAAACGTTCACACTGCATCCTTCTCCACAGTTGCTGCCTGACATACATAGAAACATAGAAACATAGACAATAGGAGCAGGAGTAGGCTATTCGGCCCTTCGAGCCTGCACCACCATTCAATGAGATCATGGCTGATCATTCACCTCAGTACCCCTTTCCTGCTTTCTCTCCATACCCCTTGATCACTTTAGCCGTAAGGGCCATATCTAATTCCCTCTTGAATATATCTAATGAACTGGCATCAACAACTCTCTGCGGTAGAGAATTCCACAGGTTAACAACTCTCTGAGTGAAGAAGTTTCTCCTCATCTCGGTCCTAAATGGCTTACCCCTTATCCTTAGACCATGACCCCTGGTTCTGGACTTCCCTAGTATCGGGAACATTCTTCCTGCCTCTAACCTGTCCAATCCCGTCAGAATTTTATATGCTTCTATCAGATTACCATTCTTCTAAACTCCAGTGACTACAGGCCAAGTCGATCCAGTCTCTCCTCATATGTCTATCCTGTCATCCCGGCTCCAGGGACTCGAGCACAAAAATCTAGGCTGACACTCCAGTGCAGTGCTGAGGGAGCGCCGCACTGTCGGAGGTGCCGTCTTTCGGATGAGACGTTAAACTGAGGCCCCATCTGCTCTCTCAGGTGGATGTAAATAGATCCCACGGCACTATTTCAGATCATCATCATCATCATAGGCAGTCCCTCGGAATCGAGGAAGACTTGCTTCCACTCCTGAAGTGAGTTCTTGGTGGTATACAGTCCAATACGAGAGCCACAGACTCTGTCACAGGTGGGACAGATAGTCGTTGAGGGAAGGGGTGGGTGGGACAGGTTTGCCGCACGCTCCTTCTGCTGCCTGCGCTTGATTTCTGCATGCTCTCAGCGATGAGACTCGAGGTGCTCAGCGCCTTCCCGGATGCACTTCCTCCACTTAGGGTGGTCTTTGGCCAGGGACTCCCAGGTGTCGGTGGGGATGTTGCACTTTATAGGGGAGGCTTTGAGGGTGTCCCTGTAACGTTTCCTCTGCCCACCTTTGGCTCGCTTGCTGTGACGAAGTTCCGAGTAGAGCGCTTGCTTTGGGAGTCTCGTGTTGAACAATGCAAACAATGTGGCCTGCCCAGCAAAGCTGATCGAGTGTGGTCAGTGCTTCAATGCTGGGGATGTTAGCCTGAGTGAGGACGCTAATGTTTGTGCGTCTGTCCTCCCAGAGGATTTGTAGGAACTTGCGGAGACATCGTTGGTGATATTTCTCCAGCAACTTGAGGTGTCTACTGTACATGGTCCACGTCTCAGAGCCATACAGGAGGGTGGGTATCACTACAGCCCTGTAGACCATGGACACTGTAGACCACTTCCTCCATCTCAGGAGCCTCCTATCAACAAGAGCAGGCATTGACGACGAGATCCAATGTCGCCTCCAGTGCGCCAGTGCAGCCTTTGGCCGCCTGAGGAAAATAGTGTTTGAAGACCAGGCCCTCGAAACTGCCACCAAGCTCATGGTCTACAGCGCTGTAGTAATATCTGCCTCCCTGTATTTCAAAGAAGAGCAGGGAGTTCTCCCCGGTGTCCTGGGGTCAAAATTTATCCCTAAATTAACATAACAAAAACAGATTATCTGGTAATTATCACATTGCTGTGTGTGGGAGCTTGCTGTGCGCAAATTGGCTGCTTTGTTTCCCACATTACAACAGTGACTACACTTCAAGAGTACTTCATTGGCTGTAAAGTGCTTTGAGACGTCTGATGGTCGTGAAAGGCACTATATAAATACAAGTCTTTCTTTTGATTTCGGAGAGGAAGGGAAAGAAACATCGGACTACACGGGATATACGGTCCAGAAACAGGCCATTGGGCCCAACCAGTCCGTGCCGGTGTTTATGCCCCACTCGAGCCTCCTCCCGTCTTTCCCCATCTAAATCTATCAGCTTAACCCTCTATTCCCTTCTCCCCCATATGTTTGTCCAGCCTCCCCTTAAATGCATCGATACTATTCGCCTCAACCCCTCCCTGTGGCAGTGAGTTCCACATTCTCACCACTCTCTGGGTAAAGAAGTTTCTTCTGAATTCCCCATTGGATTTCTTGGTGACTATCTTATATTGATGGCCTCTAGTTATGCTCTTCCCCAACATTCTCTCTGTATCCACTCTATCAAAATCTTTCATCATTTTAAAGACCTCTGTTAGCTCACCAAGAGAAAAGAGACCCAGCCTGTTCATCCTCTCCCGATAGGTAGACTCTCGCATTTCCTGCTATGTATACCCACAAACCTGGGGGGAAAGACCCGGGGGTTGAGCAGGAGAGGAAGACAACTGTGAAATGACCGGGGCCCATACAACGCTGTAGTTGGCCTTCGTTGTGTGAATTGTTGAGCATGTCGGTCCCGTGGGCACCGAGACTCACCATCTGGAGGCCGAACCGTGCATAGGTCAACCTTCCCGCAATTGTGCCATTCAGTGAGATCCATCTGCAGCGTTTGTGTTGATTGCCAGAACAAACCCAGTTACAATTGGTGACAGTCGCACTGTATAACTGGCGCAATTAAATAGGACATTGAAAGATCACAAATCGCGGCCAATCATATAAATGACTTTGGTGCGGCTTTAGTAAGTAGTTAACAATTAGCCAACTGCTCATTTGAATGTTGTTTTGAGAGCACTGTTGTGCAGTTCTCCTGTCAGCAGCTATTAAATCACCATCTGTTTTCTTGTCATTTATCCATTCGAGCAAATGGAACAAACGGTAACTGCAATTGTACATCTTGGCACACATTCGCCCCCTGCCTCCATTAACCCAATCTGTTCCAAGCCGCAAGACAAGACTTGCATTTATATAGCGCCTTTCATGACCACCGGACATCTCAAAGCACTTTACAGCCAATGAAGTACTTTTGGAGTGTAGTCACTGTTGTAATGTGGGAAACGCAGCAGCCAATTTGCGCACAGCAAGCTCCCACAAACAGCAATGTGATAATGACCAGATAATCTGTTTTTGTTACGTTGATTGAGGGATAAATATTGGTCCCAGGACACCGGGGATAACTCCCCTGCTCTTCTTCAAAATAGTGCCATGGGATCTTTTACATCCACCTGAGAGAGCAGACGGGGCCTCGGTTTAACGTCTCATGCGAAAGACGGCACCTCCGACAGTGCGGCACTCCCTCAGTACTGCACTGGAGTGTCGGCCTAATTAGGGACAACAGAAAATAAAATAGATTCGGTTTACAGACTCAGGTTCTTCAAATTTTGCATGACTGTGGGAGGGTACCTTGATGCTCCAGCGCACCACATTATGGAATGTTAAGGCACTATTTTATCAGGTGCAAGAGTTTTGAGGACATTTGCCAGGCAAGATATGGGTAAATCCCGCAATCTTGCCCCGTGCGACTGTCCACACTCCCGAGATGCGGAGGGTCTGTCCAGCTGGAGCTTGACAGATTGGAAAAGCCGCTTTTCAGCGCATGCGCATTGTGCACTGAAAATCGGCTTTTGCGATGCCTCCCCGGGTCCGTAGACACTCCGTACGGACCCAGGAAGGCCGCGATTTCTGGGCCATTATCTCCTTATGTGGATCGGTGTCAAAATTTGTTCCCGCTCCTGTGACGTGCTGGGATGTTTTACAATGTTGCGGGTGCTATATAAATGCAAATTGTTGGTGTTGGTTTATTGATTGCGGGCTGGAAGCAGGTTGGCTTATCCGAAAGACGGCCCCTCCGACTGTGCAGCACTCCCTCAGTACTGCCTCTCCGACAGTGCGGCACTCCCTCAGCACTGCCCCTCCGACAGTGCCGCACTCCTCCCTCAGCACTGCCCCTCCAACAGTGCGGCACTCCCTCAGCACTGCCTCTCCGACAGTGCCGCATTCCCTCAGCACTGCCCCTCCAACAGTGCGGCACTCCCTCAGCACTGCCCCTCCAACAGTGCGGCACTCCCTCAGTACTGCCCATCCGACATTGCGGTGCTCCCTCAGTACCCCCCCTCTGACAGTGCAGCACTCCCTCAGTGCTGCCCCTCCGACAGTGCAACGCTCCCTCAGTACTGCCCCTCCAACAGTGTGGCGCTCCCTCAGCACTGCCCCTCCGACAGTGCAGCACTCCCTGAGCACTGCACTGGGAGTGTCAGCCTGGATTTTTGTGCTCAAGCCCCTGGAGTGGGACTTGAACCTACAACCTTCTGACTCAGAGGCGAGAGTCATTGAGCTATGGCTGACACAGGAGGATGTTGAACTGGGAGGTGCATTTCAGGATTGGATGCCTAGTAATTGCGATTTGGTTTTGAAGACAACAGCAAACATCTGGTTTTCCGATGCTGGATGAAAGGAGCCAATAAATTTGTGTGCCGCTGTCCTATTTAAATGAGGGTCGGACATTGATCCTGTTGGTGTGCATGCGCTGAGTCGAATTATTTTGCTTATACACCCAGTTTGCTTTGTAGATTGTCAGCCAGTTTTAGCCTGGGCAGAAAGACTTCATCTTACCCAGTAGTTCAGTCCAAAATAATAATGTTGCAGCATGAAAGACAAGCGACACTGTCCATCGGCAAAACACTGGATGATGGAACATCAGTGTTTGAACTAAATCCAAGCACTTGAGTCAGGCCTGCTATACTCACTGAAGCCCTAAACGCCCTGGGATACATGGGTAGCAGTTGTTGTGTCCATTGAAACTGGTTCCAGTGAGAATGTGGAATCGCTCCACCATCGGTGGCCGTGCCTTCAGCTGCCTGGGCCCCAAGCTTTGGAACTCCCTCCCTGAACCTCTCCGCCTCTCTATCTCTCTTTCCTCCTTTAAGACGCTCCTTAAAACTGACCTCTTTGACCAAGCACCTGCCGTAATTTCTCCTTATGTGGCTCGGTGTCTAATGTATTTGTTTTGATTTATAACCCTCCTGTGAAGCGCCCTGGGACATTTTACTACGTTAAAGGCACTATATAAATACACGTTGTGCGGTCTGGTTCCTGTGGGGATGTGTGCAATACACCGAGCAGCAATCTTCTTGCCATGTGTCCCAAACTAATGGAAAAAATCTGTGCACGCAATCCTTCTGCGGGGAGAAACACGGCCTGAGAATTAGAAGACTTTCGGCGGGGTTGCTAAACCGACTGAGAAGTTCTGTTGATTCCGGATTAACTATTGGACTGCCAAATAGCCGCTCAGTGTATGGGCTCAGCGTAGCTGGAATCTTTGCATTGCATGCCATTGTCATCTTACATTTCTGGTCATTTGTGTAACAAAGCTCACACCTCAGAATCTAACAGCATAGATACAGCTGGCAATTGGTGTCAGTGTCTGAGTCCTGGGTCACCAGGACAAAGCAAGTCCCATTCCTTAACCCCAACTCCCGCCCACTTAACTACCTTTCATTTCCCCAGTGCTCATTGACATCATAAATGGCATAATTCACTGCCCCACTGCCTCTTGGGACACTGCTGTTGGCACCCCCTCCTCAAACACACAACTTCATCCTCTCCAACTACCATTGTTTATCTGATCTTCCTTTCCTCTCCAGAGCCCTTGAGCGCGTTGTCACTATTCAGCTGCGGTCCCATGGCTCCCAGAGTTCCCTTTTCAATCAGGATTCCACCCTGCCCACAGCAATGAGAATCACAGGGGGATAACTTGGCCTCAGTCATGGGGAAAATGTTGGAATCAATTATTAAAGATGAAATAGCAGCCCATTTGGGAAGCAGGACAGGATCGGTCCAAGTCAGCATGGATTTATGAAAGGGAAATCATGCTTGACAAATCTTCTGGAATTTTTTGAGGATGTAACTAGCAGAGTGGACAAGGGAGAACCAGTGGATGTGGTGTATTTGGACTTTCAAAAGGTTTTTGACAAGGTCCCATACAAGAGATTGGTGTGCAAAATCAAAGCACATGGTATTGGGGGTAATATACTGATGTGGATAGAGAACTGGTTGGCAGACAGGAAGCAGAGAGTCGGGATAAACGGGTCCTTTTCAAAATGGCAGGCAGTGACTAGTGGGGTACCACAGGGCTCAGTGCTGGGACCCCAGCTCTTTACAATATACATTAATGATTTGGATGAAGGAATTGAGTGTAATATCTCCAAGTTTGCAGATGACACTAAGCTGGGTGGCGGTGTGAGCTGTGAGGGGGACGCTAGGAGGCTGCAGGGTGACTTGGACAGGTTAGGTGAGTGGGCAAATGCATGGCAGATGCAGTATAATGTGGATAAATGTGAGATTATCCATTTTGGGGGCAAAAACGCCAAGACAGAATATTATCTGAATGGCGGCAGATTAGGAAAAGGGGAGGTGCAACGAGACCTGGGTGTCATGGTTCATCAGTCATTGAAAGTTGGCCTACAGGTACAGCAGGCGGTGAAGAAGGCAAATGGTATGTTGGCCTTCATAGCTAGGGGATTTGAGTATAGGAGCAGGGAGATCTTACTGCAGTTGTACAGGGCCTTGGTGAGGCCTCACCTGGAATATTGTGTTCAGTTTTGGTCTCCTAATCTGAGAAAGGAAGTTCTTGCTATTGAGGGAGTGCAGCGAAGGTTCACCAGACTGATTCCCGGGGTGGAAGGACTGACATATGAGGAGAGACTGGATCAACTGGGCCTTTATACATTGGAGTTTAGAAGGATGAGAGGGGATCTCATAGAAACATGTAAGATTCAGATGGGACGGGACAGGTTAGATGCGGGTAGAATGTTCCCGATGTTGGGGAAGTCCAGAACCAGGGGACACAGTCTAAGGATAAGGGGTAGGCCATTTAGGACTGAGATGAGGGGAAACTTCTTCACTCAGAGAGTTGTTGACCTGTGGAATTCCCTGCTGCAGAGAGTTGTTGATGCCAGTTCATTGGATATATTCAAGAGGGAGTTAGATAGGGATCAAGAGGTATGGAGAGAAAGCAGGAAAGGAGTACTGTGGGAATGATCAGCCATGATCTTATTGAATGGTGATGCAGGCTCGAAGGGCCGAATGGCCTACTCCTGCTCCTATTTTCTATGTTTCTATGTTTATTTGCACCTCCCATTAGCGCCTACGGGGGGGGGGCGATAATGGGGCGCTAAGGGTTCACAGACCAAAATCACCGACGCACGGGAAATTTCCTGCCGGTTTTGCGCTGGTGCTAACACTTACCGCCTCGCTCTCTCGCGTCCCGTAGTTCGTGACATCATCCGGTGCGCAGCGCCCCGTCATCGCCCCGGATGCAATATTCGCTTCCGCACCCTGCAGTATCAGCGAGCGAAAACAACGGCAGCTGCAGGAGGCGTTGCCCCCTCGGCCGGCCGCTTGGGGAGCGCTAATTAAAGGCCGTGGTGGGCAGGTCGGGCAAAGTTTATTTATCTCCCCATTGCGGTGCCTCCTGATTTCCTGCACCCGCGATTACTCAGCCTCCTCACTCAGAGAGCTCAGCCTCCTCACTCAGAGAGCTCAGCCCTGCTCACTCAGAGAGCTCAGCCCTCCTCACTCAGAGAGCTCAGCCTCCTCACTCAGAGAGCTCAGCCTCCTCACTCAGAGAGCTCAGCCTCCTCACTCAGAGAGCTCAGCCCTCCTCACTCAGAGAGCTCAGCCTCCTCACTCAGAGAGCTCAGCCTCCTCACTCAGAGAGCTCAGCCCTGCTCACTCAGAGAGCTCAGCCTCCTCACTCAGAGAGCTCAGCCTCCTCACTCAGAGAGCTCAGCCCTACTCACTCAGAGAGCTCAGCCTCCTCACTCAGAGAGCTCAGCCTCCTCACTCAGAGAGCTCAGCCGTGCTCACTCAGAGAGCTCAGCCGTGCTCACTCAGAGAGCTCACCTCCTCACTCAGAGAGCTCAGCCTCCTCACTCAGAGAGCTCAGCCCTCCTCACTCAGAGAGCTCAGCCCTCCTCACTCAGAGAGCTCAGCCCTCCTCACTCAGAGAGCTCAGCCCTCCTCACTCAGAGAGATCAGCCCTCCTCACTCAGAGAGCTCAGCCTCCTCACTCAGAGAGCTCAGCCTCCTCACTCGGAGAGCTCAGCCTCCTCACTCAGAGAGCTCAGCCCTCCTCACTCAGAGAGCTCAGCCCTGCTCACTCAGAGAGCTCAGCCCTGCTCACTCAGAGAGCTCAGCCCTCCTCACTCAGAGAGCTCAGCCTCCTCACTCAGAGAGCTCAGCTCTGCTCACTCAGAGAGCTCAGCCTCCTCACTCAGAGAGCTCAGCCTGCTCACTCAGAGAGCTCAGCCCTGCTCACTCAGAGAGCTCAGCCCTCCTCACTCAGAGAGCTCAGCCTCCTCACTCAGAGAGCTCAGCCCTCCTCACTCAGAGAGCTTAGCCCTCCTCACTCAGAGAGCTCAGCCTCCTCACTCAGAGAGCTCAGCCTCCTCACTCGGAGAGCTCAGCCTCCTCACTCAGAGAGCTCAGCCCTGCTCACTCAGAGAGCTCAGCCTCCTCACTCAGAGAGCTCAGCCCTCCTCACTCAGAGAGCTCAGCCTCCTCACTCAGAGAGCTCAGCCTCCTCACTCGGAGAGCTCAGCCTCCTCACTCAGAGAGCTCAGCCCTGCTCACTCAGAGAGCTCAGCCTCCTCACTCAGAGAGCTCAGCCTCCTCACTCAGAGAGCTCAGCCCTGCTCAGTCAGAGAGCTCAGGGTTGCTCACTCAGAGAGCTCAGCCTCCTCACTCAGAGAGCTCAGGGTTGCTCACTCAGAGAGCTCAGCCCTGCTCACTCAGAGAGCTCGGGGCTGCTCACTCAGAGAGCTCAGGGTTGCTCACTCAGAGAGCTCAGCCTCCTCACTCAGAGAGCTCAGGGTTGCTCACTCAGAGAGCTCAGCCCTGCTCACTCAGAGAGCTCAGCCTCCTCACTCAGAGAGCTCAGGGTTGCTCACTCAGAGAGCTCAGCCCTGCTCACTCAGAGAGCTCAGCCTCCTCACTCAGAGAGCTCAGGGTTGCTCACTCAGAGAGCTCAGCCTCCTCACTCAGAGAGCTCAGCCCTCCTCACTCAGAGAGCTCAGCCTCCTCACTCAGAGAGCTCAGGGTTGCTCACTCAGAGAGCTCAGCCCTGCTCACTCAGAGAGCTCGGGGCTGCTCACTCAGAGAGCTCAGGGTTGCTCACTCAGAGAGCTCGGGGCTGCTCACTCAGAGAGCTCGGGGCTGCTCACTCAGAGAGCTCAGCCCTGTTCACTCAGAGAGCTCGGGGCTGCTCACTCAGAGAGCTCGGGGATGCTCACTCAGAGAGCATGATAACTCAGTCACCCCAGCATTGGCCCTTTAAGCGAGGGAAGGAGCCTGTGCAGACAGCAGCGTTGCACTGAACATTGTTCAGTGCTCTGCCCATACAGCGCTCTGAGGGAAGGGGTAACAGTTGATTTAGCTCCACTTCCCACTGGGATTGCTAAAGCGGAGGTTCCCGTCAACAGCAAATATTTTTCGCCCGGTGATACTTTTGCGTTCCCTGAAAAGTTATCGCCCCAAGCAGGGCGCCAAGCAATTCCTAGCCCCAAGTCACCAATGACATCTTCTATGACTGTGACTCCCTTGTCACTTCAGGCTCACTGTCTCTGGGGTATTCATAAGAGAATAAGAAACAGGAGCAGGAGTCAGCCATTCGGCCCCTCGAGCCTGCTCCACCATTCAATAAGGTCATGGCTGATCTGATCTTGGGCTCAGCTCCACTTCCCTGCCCGCTCCCCATAACCCTTCACTCTCTGATTGTTCAAAAAACTGTCTATCGCCACCTTAAATATATTCAATGACCCAGCTTCCACAGCTCTCTGGGGCAGAGAATTCCACAGATTTACAACCCTCTGAGAGAAGAAATTCCTCCTCATCTCAGGGCAACCCCTTATTCTGAAACTATGCCCCCTAGTTCTAGATTCCCCCAAGAGGGGAAACATCCTCTCTGCAGCTACCCTGTCAAGCCCCCTCAGAATCTTATATGTTTCAATAAGATCACCTCTCATTCTTCTAAACTCCAATGAGTATAGGCCCAACCTGCTCAACCTTTCTTCATAAGACAACCCCTTCATCTCCGGAATCAACCGAGTGAACCTTCTCTGATCTGCCTCCAATGCAAGTATATCCTTCCTTAAATAAGGAGACCAAAACTTTATTCAACAGACCAGAGCTCTGCAGCCTCAGGTAAGAGTAAAATATTAGTGGGAATGATATCAAGACACAGATGAGATAAGATAACAGGTTGTGAGATGACAGTAAGACGTGCAGTAATGTTCCGTGGTTCGAATCCTATCCTGGGCTAAGCTAGCTAACGGCCAGGCCGCAGTTGAGACATTACATTTGACCTCGGAAGCTCTGCTCCCGATCGCCTTCCTGTGACACCTGCTGTGAGGAGCACACATGGCCGTTGGGTGAGAACAGAAAAAAGAAAGCCATGAATTAATTGTCAGCTGTGGCTCAGTGGACTCGCCTCTCAGTCAGAAAGTTGTATATTCAAGTCCCGCTCCAGCAGCACATAAATCTTGGAGCGCTGCACTGTCAGACGTGCTGTTTTTAGGATGAGGCCCCGTCTGCCTTCTCAGGCGGAAGTAAAAGATTCCATTGCACTGTGTCAAAGAAGAGGGGATTTGAGTACAGGGGCAGGGAGGTGTTGCTACAGTTGTACAGGGCCTTGGTGAGGCCACACCTGGAGTATTGTGTACAGTTTTGGTCTCCTAACTTGAGGAAGGACATTCTTGCTATTGAGGGAGTGCAGCAAAGATTCACCAGACTGATTCCCGGGATGGCGGGACTGACCTATCAAGAAAGACTGGATTAACTGGGCTTGTATTCACTGGAGTTCAGAAGAATGAGAGGGGATCTCATAGAAATTAAATTCTGATGGGTTTAGACAGGTTAGATGCAGGAAGAATGTTCCCGATGTTGGGGAAGTCCAGAACAAGGGGTCACAGTCTAAGGATAAGGGGTAAGCCATTTAGGACCGAGATGAGGAGAAACTTCTTCACCCAGAGAGTGGTGAACCTGTGGAATTCTCTGCCACAGAAAGTTGTTGAGGCCAATTCACTAAATATATTCAAAAAGGAGTTAGATGTAGTCCTTACTACTAGGGGGATCAAGGGGTATGGCGAGAAAGCAGGAATGGGGTACTGAAGTTGAATGTTCAGCCATGAACTCATTGAATGGCGGTGCAGGCTCGAAGGGCCGAATGGCCTACTCCTGCATCTATTTTCTATGTTTCTATGTTTCTAAGAGCAGGGGAGTTGTTCCCCGTGTCCTGATCAATATTTATTCCTCAATCAACATAACAAAAACAGATTATCTGCTCATTATCACATTGCTGTTTGTGGGAGCTTGCTGTGCATAAATTGGCTGCTGCGTTTCCCACATTACAGTAATGACCACACTCCAAAGGGCTTTGAGATCGGTGGTCGTGAAAGACACTATATAAATGCAAGTCTTTCAAAAAATGTATATCGTGCCTTTTATGACCAATGGCGTGCAGTCACTGTTGTAACCTGGGAAACCAGGATATGTTTTGGCTGGTGCACTCTGCCAGCCAAGAACCTGCTGACACTCAATGCCTAGGCTCACCCCTGAAAAATGGGCACTTGGGTGAGGTACCGGGGTGAGCCTAACAACACCCAGTGTACAATAGACACAAGAGGCGGTGAGGGAAGGCCAGCACACACATGTACACGGTGCATTTACCGGCATGTGTTCTTCATCTTGATCTGAACTCTGTCATTTCCAAGAGCACTGTTAATTAGACTCTCCAATCTGCAGTTAAAGAACACGGTAAATATTTAGAATTGACAAAATGAATTTGGTCTTTGGCTGAAAAATGGAGCTAATTAAAACATGTTGGCTCAAATGTAATGACGATGTTAGCTGTATCAAATCGATCAGAAATGTGTTTACGGGTGACTAGAAGCTGAAGTTAATGGAATCTGCTGAATTACTGAGTTGTTAATAAGGACTTCTTCACAAGTATTCATCATCTATACGGCCTTTCGTTTTGAAGTCAAGTTGTCGTCACGGCAACACAGGCTGTCCAGGAAGCCAGACAAGCGACCTGCATCCAGTTCCCACCAGAGCCTCTGTCCCGGGCACTCGCCTGGTGACTGTGCCCACCACGGCCCCCTTTGTCTGAGGAAAGTACCAGGTCTCGGCCTAGTACGGCTTCCTCTCTCCCTACAATCCCCACATCCCACCGTCGTTCCCAATCCCATCCCACCCAAATCTCCACCCCACCCCTAACCTCACCCCCCCCACCCCTAACTTCCACCCCACCCCTAATCTCACCCCCCTGCCCTAACTTCCACCCCACCCCTAACCTCACCCCCCCACCCATACCCCCCACCACTTGCAACATCAGAGAGCAGCCATGAGGGTGCCCACTGTCACATTCAGGGTGCCCTGTCACACACTCAGGGTGCCTACTCTCACACTCAGGGTGCCCACTCTCACACTCAGGGTGCTCACTCTCACACTCAGGGTGCCCTGTCACACACTCAGGGTGCCCACTCTCACACTCAGGGTGCCCACTCTCATACTCAGGGTGCCCACTGTCACACAATCAGGGTGCCCACTCTCACTCTCAGGGTGCCCACTGTCACACTCAGGGTGCCCACTGTCACACTCAGGGTGCCCACTGTCTCACTCTCAGGGTGCCCACTCTCACTCTCAGGGTGCTCACTCTCACACTCAGGGTGCCCTGTCACACACTCAGGATGCCCACTCTCACACTCAGGGTGCTCACTCTCACACTCAGGGTGCCCTGTCACACACTCAGGGTGCCCACTCTCACACTCAGGGTGCCCACTCTCATACTCAGGGTGCCCACTGTCACACAATCAGGGTGCCCACCTCTCACTCTCAGGGTGCCCACTGTCACACTCAGGGTGCCCACTGTCATACTCAGGGTGCCCACTCTCACTCTCAGGGTGCCCACTCTCACTCTCAGGGTGCCCACTGTCTAAGAAAGCAATAAAGAAAGGGAAGATAGATTTCGAAGGTAAACTTGCGCAAAACATAAAAACGGATAGTAAAAGCTTTTACCGATATATAAAATGGAAAAGAGTGACTAAAGTAAATGTTGGTCCCTCAGAAGATGAGAAGGGGGATTTAATAATGGGAAATGTGGAAATGGCTGAGACCTTAAACAATTATTTTGCTTCGGTCTTCACAGTGGAAGACACAAAAACCATGCCAAAAATTGCTGGTCACGGGAATGTGGGAAGGGAGGACCTTGAGACAATCACTATCACTAGGGGGGTAGTGCTGGACAGGCTAATGGGACTCAAGGTAGACAAGTCCCCTGGTCCTGATGAAATGCATCCCAGGGTATTAAAAGAGATGGCGGAAGTTATAGCAGATGCATTCGTTATAATCTACCAAAATTCTCTGGACTCTGGGGAGGTACCAGCGGATTGGAAAGCAGCTAATGTAACGCCTCTGTTTAAAAAAGGGGGCAGACAAAAGGCAGGTAACTATAGGCCGGTTAGTTTAACATCTGTAGTGGGGAAAATGCTTGAAACTATCATTAAGGAAGAAATAGCGGGACATCTAGATAGGAATAGTGCAATCAAGCAGACGCAGCATGGATTCATGAAAGGGAAATCATATGTAACTAATTTACTGGAATTCTTTGAGGATATAACGAGCATGGTGGATCGAGGTGTACCGATGGATGTGGTGTATTTAGATTTTCAAAAGGCATTCGATAAGGTGCCACACAAAAGGTTACTGCAGAAGATAAGGGTACGCAGAGTCAGAGGAAATGTATTAGCATGGATAGAGAATTGGCTAACGAACAGAAAGCAGAGAGTCGGGATAAATGGGTCCTTTTCGGGTTGGAAATCGGTGGTTAGTGGTGTGCCACAGGGATCGGTGCTGGGACCACAACTGTTTACAATATACATAGATGACCTGGAAGAGAGGACAGAGTGTAGTGTAACAAAATTTGCAGATGACACAAAGATTAGTGGGAAAGCGGGTTGTGTAGAGGACAAGAGAGGCTGCAAAGAGATTTAGATAGGTTAAGCGAATGGGCTAAGGTTTGGCAGATGGAATACAATGTCAGAAAGTGTGAGGTCATCCACCTTGGGGAAAAAAAACAGTAAAAGGGAATATTATTTGAATGGGGAGAAATTACAACATGCTGAGGTGCAGAGGGACCTGGGGGTCCTTGTACATGAATCCCAAAAAGTTAGTTTGCAGGTGCAGCAGGTAATCAGGAAGGCGAATGGAATGTTGGCCTTCATTGCGAGAGGGATGGAGTACAAAAGCAGGGAGGCCCTGCTGCAACTGTATAGGATATTGGTGAGGCCGCACCTGGAGTACTGCGTGCAGTTTTGGTCACCTTACTTAAGGCAGGATAAACTGGCTTTGGAGGGTGTATAGAGACGATTCACGAGGCTGATTCCGGAGATGAGGGGGTTACCTTATGATGATAGATTGAGTAGACTGGGTCTTTACTCGTTGAAGTTCAGAAGGTTGAGGGGGAATCTTATAGAAACATTCAAAATAATGAAAGGGATAGACAAGATAGAGGCAGTGAGGTTGTTTCCACTGGTCGGGGAGACTAGAACTAGGGAGCACAACCTCAAAATACGGGGGAGTCAATTTAAAACCGAGTTGAGAAGGAATTTCTTCTCCCAGAGGGTTGTCAATCTGTGGAATTCTCTGCCCAAGGAAGCAGTTGAGGCTAGCTCATTGAATGTATTCAAGTCACAGATAGATAGATTTTTAACCAATAAGGGAATTAAGTGTTATGGGGAGCGGGCGGGTAAGTGGAGCTGAGTCCACGACCAGATCAGCCATGATCTTGTTGAGTGGCGGAGCAGGCTCGAGGGGCTAGATGGCCTACTCCTGTTCCTAATTCTTATGTTCTTATGTTCTAACAGTCAGGGTGCCCACTCTCACTCTCAGGGTGCCCAGTGTCACACTCTCAGGGTGCCCACTCTCACTCTCAGGGTGCCCACTGTCACACTCTCAGGGTGCCCACTCTCACTCTCAGGATGCCCACTCTCGCTCTCAGGGTGCCCACTCTCACACTCAGGGTGCCCTCTGTCACACTCTCAGGGTGCCCACTCTCACTCTCAGGGTGCCCACTCTCACACTCAGGGTGCCCTCTGTCACACTCTCAGGGTGCCCACTCTCACAGTCAGGGTGCCCACTCTCACTCTCAGGGTGCCCACTCTCACACTCAGGGTGCCCACTCTCACACACTCAGGGTGCCCACTCTCACTCTCAGGGTGCCCAATCTCACTCTCAGGGTGCCCACTCTCACACTCAGGGTGCCCACTCTCACACTCTCAGGGTGCCCACTCTCACACTCAGGGTGCCCTCTGTCACACTCTCAGGGTGCCCACTCTCACTCTCAGGGTGCCCACTCTCACACTCAGGGTGCCCACTGTCTAACACTCAGGGTGCCCACTCTCGCTATCAGGGTGCCCACTGTCTAACACTCAGGGTGCCCACTCTCGCTCTCAGGGTGCCCACTGTCGCACTCTCAGGGTGCCCACTGTCTAACACTCAGGGTGCCCACTCTAACACTCAGGGTGCCCACTCTCACTCGCTCCTGCAGCCTGGCGGGTGTTCTGCCTCCTTTCTGCACAAAAGCTGCAGGTGACAGTAAGATTTTGGGGAGTGCGGTCAGAGCTACTCCCCCACAGTACGTCACATCGTTTGGAAAACCCAAATGTAGGTAACCGATGCTGCCTGTAATTAGTGTTTGGTGTGCTGCAGGGCCGGGGCCTGTGATGGGCCGGGGGAGAGGCCGGGGGCGGGGTCTGTGCCGGGCCGGGGGTAGGGGGCGGGGCCTGTGACGGGTGGGCCGGGGCCTGTGATGGGCCGGGGAGAGGCCGGGGGCGGGGTCTGTGCCGGGCCGGGGGTAGGGGGCGGGGCCTGTGACGGGTGGGCCGGGGCCTGTGATGGGCCGGGGAGAGGCCGGGGGCGGGGTCTGTGCCGGGCAGGGGCGGGGCCTGTGCCGGGCCAGGGCAGGGCTTGTGCCGGCCCGGGGGTAGGGGGCAGGGCCTGTGACGGGTGGGCCGGGGCCTGTGATGGGCCGGGGGAGGGGCCAGGGGCGGGGCCTGCGACGGGTCAGGGCGGGGCCTGTGACGGGTGGGCCGGGGCCTGTGATGGGCCGGGGGAGGGGCGGGGCCTGTGACGGGCCGGGGCGGGATCTGTGCTGGGCCGGAGGGCCGGGGGCGGGGCCTGTGACGGGTGGGGCGGGGCCTATGACGGGATGGGGCGGGGCCTGTGACGGGGTGGCGTGCGAGCCATTCCATTTTCGAGCAGGTATGGTTAATTCCAAATCACGAAAAGTTGTGACACGGGTTAGCAAGGCCATAAAAAGCAAACCAAGCACTCGTGTTTATTTCTGGAGGGATAGAATTGAAAAGTCGGGAAGTTATGCTAAACCTGTATCGAACCTTGGTTACACCACACTTGGAGCACTGCGTACAGTTCTGGTCGCCATATTATAAAAAGGATATAGAGGCACCGGAGAGGGTGCAGAGAAGATTTCCAAGGATGATGCCAGAAATGCGAGGGTATACATATCAGGAAAGGATGAACAGGCTGGGTCTCTTTTCTCTTGAAAAAAGAAGGTTGAGGGGTGACCTAATAGAGGTCTTTAAAATGATGAAAGGTTTTGATAGAGTGGATACAGAGAGAATGTTTCCATTTGTGGGGAAGACCATAACTAGAGGCCATCAATATAAGATCGTCACCCAGAAATCCAATGGGGAATTCAGGAGAAACTTCTTTACCCAGAGAGCGGTGAGAATGTGGAACTCGCTGCCACAGGGAGGGGTTGAGGCGAATAGTATCGATGTATTTAAGGGGATGCTGGACAAACACATGGGGGAGAAGGGAATAGAGGGTTATGCTGATAGATTTAGATGGGGAAAGACGGGAGGAGGCTCGAGTGGAGCATAAATGCAGGCATGGACTGGTTGGGCCGAATGGCCTGTTTCTGGGCCGTATATCCTGTGTATATGGTCCTGTGTTTATGGTCCTGTGTATATGGTCCTGTGTATATCATGTGTATATGGTCCTGTTTATATCCTGTGTATATGGTCCTGTGTATATGGTCATGTGTATATGGTCCTGTGTATATCCTGTGTATATGGTCCTGTTTATATCCTGTGTATATGGTCCTGTGTATATGGTCCTGTGTAATGTGGGTGAGCAGCCTGCGCAGGACCCTGCGGAACGCTGCGAGGTCACATGACCGTGCAGCTTCGTGGGAATGTTGGTGGTAACTCTCTGAGCTTATTAAAGAGAGGAATGGCACCTCGTTCTTTGTGCCTTCCTGCTGTCTGCTCTTCCAGTGAGACATCACAGCCGTGGCTCCGTAGGCAGCACACTTACCTGTGAGTCAGAAGGTTGTGGGTTCAAGTCCCACTCCAGGGACTTGAGCACAAAAATCTAGGCTGACACTCCCAGTGCAGGGCTGAGGGAGTGCTGCACTGTTGGAGGTGCCGTCTTTCGATGTGCTGTTAAACCGAGGTCTGCTCTCTCAGGTGGATGGGACCGATCCCACTGCACTATTTGAAGACGAGCAGCGGAGTTATCCCTGGTGTCCTGGGGCCAATATTTATCCCTCAATCAACATAAACAAAAAAACAGATGCTGTGAGTGGAACTGTTCTAAGTGCCAATTGGCTGCTGTCAGTTCCTACATTACACCAGTAACTACACTCCATTAGTTATAAATCGCTTTGGGATGTCCTGAGGTCATGAAAGGCGCTATATAAATGCAAGTCTTTTTTCAACTAAACATATTGCAGATAATGTGCAGCATTGGTGAGCGGCCTTCAGTGAACAAACTGATAGTTGGAGATCACCCAAAGAATTCGTGGGTTCCCCCAGGCAACAGAACTACTGTGATTTATTCTTCACAGTCCTCTGTTGGTCCATGAGGCTGATATTGTTCTCCCAGTCACAATCCCTGATTTGCAGCACAAAGTAAGATGTTTGCAAATTAGACCTTTCTCCATCAGGGTCGTAGTTTTTCCTCTGAAGGATTATGGATGAGCAACTGACCCAGGTTACACTCTCGACATAATTATCGCTGCCGAGGCATAACGATGTAACGTCAGTCCTGAGTGATTCACTTCTCAATTAATGATAAGACACATCCAATTATCCTCAGCCCTTGTTTCATGCTGCACCAGCCTGTTCACAATCTCATTGTCCTTAACCCCGAATTCAGCTTCCGAACTCATATCCTCTTCATCACAAAGACCACCTACTTCCAGCCCCATAACATCGCCCTTCTCCGTCCCTCCCTCAGACCGTCTGTTGCTGAAACCCTCATCCATGCCTCTTTCACCTCCAGACTCAACTATTCCAATGCTTTCCTGGCTGGCCTCGCACCTTCCACCCTCTGTAAAGCAAATGGGATGTTGGCCTTTATTACAGGAGGATTTGAGTATAAGAGTAAAGACGTCTTACTGCAATTATACAGGGCCCTGGTGAGACCGCACCTGGAGTATTGTGCACCGTTCTGGTCTCCTTACCTAAGGAAGGATACTTGCCAAAGAGGGAGTGCAACAAAGGTTCATCAGACTGATTCCGGGGATGGGGGGATTGTCCTATGAGGAGAGATTGAGTAGACTAGGCCGATATTCTCTAGCGTTTAAAAGAATGAGAGGTGATCTCATTGAAACATACAAAATTCTTACAGGGCTTGACAGGGTAGATGCAGGGAGGATGTTTCCCTCTGGCTGGGGAGTCTAGAAACAGGGGTCACAGTCTCAGGATAAGGGGTCGGCCATTTAGGACTGAGATGAGGAGAAACCTCTTCACTCAGAGAGTGGTGAATGTTTGGAATTCTCTGCCCCAGAGGGCTGTGGGGGCTCAGTTATTGAGTATATTGAAGACAGAGATCGATAGATTTTTGGATATTAAGGGAATCAAGGGATATGGGGATAGTGCAGGAAAGTGGAGTTGAGGTCGAAGATCAGCCATGATCTTATTGAATGGCGGAGCAGGCTCGAGGGGCCAAACTATTTCTTATGTTCCCTGAATGCCCTCCATTGCTCCTGTACTGGGAGGGCGCTGAGCTCTTCGAGTCTCAGTGCAAAGAGCGTGAAGAGATCAGGCACAGGCAGCGGAAGGAGCGCGCGGCAAACCAGCCCCACCCACCCCTTCCTTTTACGAATGTCTGTCCCACCTGTAACAGGGACTGTGGCTCTCGTATCAGACTGTTCAGCCATCAAAGAACTCACTTTGGGAGTGGAAGCAAGTCTTCCTCGATTCCGAGGGACTGCCGATGATGATAAAAAAAATCAAAGAGCAAGTTATTATTTAAATGGAGAAAGATTGCAAAGTGCCGCAGTACAGCGGGACCTGGGGTTACTTGTGCATGAAACACAAAAGGATAGTATGCAGGTACAGCAAGTGATCAGGGAGGCCAATGGTATCTTGGCCTTTATTGCAAAGGGGATGGAGTATAAAAGCAGGGAAGTCTTACTACAGCTATAGAAGGTATTGGTGAGGCCACACCTGGAATACTGCGTGCAGTTTTGGTTTCCATATTTACGAAAGGATATACTTGCTTTGGAGGCAGTTCAGAGAAGGTTCACTCGGTTGATTCAGGGGATGAGGGAGTTGACTTATGAGGAAAGGTTGAGTAGGTTGGGCCTCTACTCATTGGAATTCAGAAGAATGAGAGGTGATCTTATCGAAATGTATAAGACTATGAGGGGGCTTGACAAGGTGGATGCAGAGAGGATGTTTCCACTGATGGGGTAGACTAAAACTAGGGGACATAATCTTAGAATAAGGGGCCGCCCATTTAAAACAGAGATGAGGAGAAATTTCTTCTCAGAGGGTTGTAAATCTGTGGAATTCGCTGCCTCAGAGAGCTGTGGAAGCTGGAACATTGAATAAATTTAAGACAGAGATAGACAGTTTCTTAAACGATACGGGAATAAGGGGTTATGGGGAGCGGGCAGGGAAGTGGAGCTGAGTCCATGATCGGATCAGCCATGATCTTATTGAATGGCGGAGCAGTCTCAAGGGGCCGAATGGCCGACTCCCGCTCCTATTCCTTATGTTATTATAAAAGCAAAGAGATCATGCTGGAACTTTATAAATCACTGGTTAGGCCTCAGCGGGATTATTGTGGACAATTCTGGGCACCAACCTTCAGGAAAGATGTAAAGGCCCTAGAGAGGGCACAGAAGGGGTTTACCTGGATGTTACCGGGGATGAGGGATTAAATTATGAGGAGAGGTTGGAAAAGTTGGGATGTTCTCCCTGGAACAGAGAAGGTTCAGAGGTGACCCATTCGAGGTTTTCAGGATGATGAGGGGGTTTTGACAATAGATCGAGATAAACTGTTCCCTCTGGCGAGTGGGTCAGTAACCAGAGGCCGGAGATTCACAATCATTGGCAAACCATCGAGCGGGGAGGGAGGGAGGGAGGAGAACGGTTTCACTCGGAGCGTTGTGGGGATCTGGAACGTTCCACCAATAATTTTAAAAGGGAGTTGGACAGGTGCAGGAGGATGAAGAACTGAGGGTTACGGACGGAATGCAGGGGGTGGGACTGGGCACGACTGGACTGTCAAAGAGCCAGCGCAGGCCCGATGGGCCGAATGGCCTCCTTCTGTTCTGTTCTGTAACCTTCTATGATTCTATAAATCAAACTACATTCAGCAAAATGCTGCGGACGCTGAAAATCTGAAAAAAAAGCTGAAAATACTGGAAATACTCAGCAGGTCAGGCAGCATCTGTGGAGAGGGAAGTAATTGGGGGGAGGTTTAGAAGGGATTTGAGAGGAAATGTCTTCACCTAGAGGGTGGTGGGGGTCTGGAACTCACGGCCTGAAAGGGTGGTAGAAGCAGAAACCCTCACCACATTTAAACAGTAATTGGATGTGCACCTGAAGTGCTGTAACCTACAGGGCTACGGACCGAGAGCTGGAAAGTGGGATTAGGCTGGGTAGCTCTTGGTCGGCCGGTGCGGACACAATGGGCCGAGATGGCTTCCTTCCGTGCTGTAAATTTCTTTGATTCTATGAAACAGAGTTAGTGTTTCAGGTCGACGACCTTTCGTCAAGTTGGAGGTGTAACTGGTTTTAAGCAAGTACTGAGGCTGAGAAAACGGGGCAGGGAGGGCTGTGACAGGGTGGAAGGGAGGAGAGATTAAATGATGAAAGGGATGATTCTTCGCAATTCATTGTTGACTTTCTCTCTGGAACTTCATAGCAGATCTGTGTTGAATTCAGAAGCTGCATTCTGAAAGTTGAAGGCTGCAGTCTGCAGTAACAATATGTCAGCTCCAAGCTGTTTTAGTAAAAGCCGACCAGTGTTTCAATAATAAACATGACTGCAATGCAATAGTAAAAGCTTTGCTTATCTCTTTATTTACTTTCCTTCAAGCTTTTCCTCCTCACTTGACAAGGATTACACTGTTTTAATTAAAAAGGAGCCTGACTCAATGCTCGGTAACCTTATTCCATGGCAAGCAAAGTGCCTGTCTGGGTTTAATGAAATCGATGTTGCTTTCTCATTGCCGTTCAGTCAGATGGTATCGCAGTGAGCTGTTTGTGTGAGTCTCAGATCACTGGTAATGAAGGCTATCTCACTGGAGTTGAGGAGTTGTTTCACACAAGTGAAAGATAATTCAGATATTGTAATTAGAATGAGATACATCCGAAACAAACAATTTCACAAGGGATGAAGACACAGTCATGAATGTGTTTGTACGGTTGGTCATATGATTGGAATAATATGTGCGTTTCACAGTTCCCCATTGAGTGCTCTGTCTATAAAAGTGATTTAGCAATATTCCCAAATTAATATTATTTTGCCCTGTAAATCTGATTTGGACAGTTGCCAGACTGGAAGAGGGATTGACACTTTTCCCCGAGTCACGCAAGCTTCTGTCTCCAGTGCACATGCCTGCCATCTTAACAATGTCTTCAGTTAGTAGGATGGCATGGTGAACAAAGTATCGAGGAGGGGGCATTAAGGCTAGATTTCCCCCTGTTACAGAGTGCCCCACCAACTCCCCTCAAATACTGTGCTAAGGCTGGGGTAGGTGGCAGTGGGCGGCTGAACATGATACGCTTTTCTAGTATCAGCTGTGGCTCAGTGGGCAGCACTCTCGCCTCTGAGTCAGAAGGTTGTGGATTCAAGTCCCACTCCAGGGACTTGAGCACAAAAATCCAGGCTGACACTCCAGTGCAGTGCTGAGGGAGTGCTGCACTGTCAGAGGTGTTGTGTTTTGGACCGAGGGCCCCATCTGCTCTCTCAGGTGGATGTAAAAGATTCCAGGGCACTATTTCGAAGAAGAGCAGGGGAGTTATCCCCGGTATCCTGGCCAATATTTATCGCTCAATTAACATAACAAAAACAGATTACCTGGTCATTATCACATTGCTGTGTGTGGAAGCTTGCTGTGTGTAAGTTGGCTGCCGCGTTTCCCACATTACAACAGTGACGACACTCCTAAAGTATTTCATTGGCTGTAAAGCGCTTTGAGACGTCTGGTGGTTGTGAAAGGAGCTGTATAAATGCAAGGCTTTGTTTCTCTGTTGTGTAAACCCGGCCAGCTGTGTTGCAGCATCGCCTGCGAGATGGGAGCGGGTGATTTAATTTATCGCATGGCTTCAGGAGAAGAAAGAGCTTGCTAGCAGACCAGCCTCCTGTTTTACATTTTGCAAAGAGGTGTCACTTGACTTGAGAGTTGTCTCGAAGCACAATAGACCATATGGAGCATGGACTGAGAGAGAGGGAAAGGACCCGTGTACCTGCCCCTGCTGGGAAATCTCAGAGCCAGGGAAAGGACCCGTGTACCTGTCTCCGCGGGAAATCTCACAGAGCGAAGGAAAGGACCCGTGTACCTGCCCCTACTGGGAAATCTCCCAGAGCCAGGGAAAGGACCCCTGTACCTGTCTCCGTGGGAAATCTCACCACAGTTACCTCAGATTTCATTCTTGTTGCTTTGGTTGTGCCACGAAAATTAGTTAAAAAAAGATAGGTTGAGAGAACAAAAGCTGGCAGAGAAAGAAAAGACTTGCATTTATATAGCACCTTTCATGACCACCGCACGTCTCAAAGCGATTTACAGCCAATGAAATACTTTTGGAGTGTAGTCACTGTTGTAATGTGGGAAATGCAGCAGCCAATTTGCGCACAGCAAGCTCCCACAAACAGCAATGTGATAATGACCAGATCATCTGTTTTTTTGATTGCAGGATAAATATTGGCCCCAGGACACCGGAGATAACTCCCCTGCTTTACTCTGAAATAGTGCCATGGGATCTTTTCCATCCACCTGAGAGAGCAAACGTGGCCTCTGTATGACATCTCATCCAAAAGACGGCACCTCTGACAGTGCAGCACTCCCTCAGCACTGCACTGGAGTGTCAGCCTAGATGTTTATGATCAGGTCTCTGGAGTGAATCTTGACCCACGACCTTCTGACCCAGAGGCGAGAGTGCTGCCCACTGACTGAGATGATGTGCACCAGATACAATGGGCCCAAGTTTCGGCCTCAGTTGCTCCTGATTTTTTGGAGCAACTGGTGTAGAATGGAGTATCTTAGAAATTCAAATTCTCGGCATTTAGTTTGCTCCAGTTCGAGTCAGTTAGAACAGTTTCACTTTGGAACAGAATTTTTTTTTCAAAAGGGGGCGTGTCCGGCCACTTACGCCTGCTTTCAAAGTTTCGGCAGTGAAAACTTACTCCAAACTAACTTATAATGGAGTAAGTGAAGATTTTTGTACGTTGGAAAAAACCTTGTACAAAACTTTAGAAAATCAGGCATAGGTTACAAGTCAGGCGTAGGGAATTGGGGGGGGGGTTTAAAGGGAAGTTTACAAACATTAAACACTTCAGTTTTACAAATAAAGAGCCATCATCAATAATAAATGATAAAAACATCAATAAATCAACCAATAAATCAATCAAAAGAAATTAATAAGAAATAATTTTTTTTTAAATCAATAAATAAAACATTTTCTACATACCGACTGCAGCACCGGGAGCCCTCCAACAGCGTGCTGGGATCCCCCCCCCCCCCCCCCCCCAGTGTGTCTCTGTCAGTGTCTCTATCTCTCTGTCTGTCAGTGTCTGTGTTTCTGACAGCGAGGGGAGGGAGGGGGCAGGGGGAGGGAGTGAGGGAGGCAGAGGGGGAGGGAGGGAAGGGGGAGGGATGGGAGAGAAGGGGGGAGGAGAAGGGGAAGGGGGGGAGGAGGAGAAGGGGAAGGGGAAGGGGGGGAGAAGGGGAAGAGGGGGGCAAGGAGAAGGGGGGGAGGCTGAACGGGCTCGGCTGGGCCCAAGACTTCGGGCAGGACCCGTCCCCAGCATCAGATTTACAGGTAGGTGGCGTTGGGTCGGGTCGGGTCCGGGGTCGGGAGCGCGGGTCGGGTCGGGTCGGGTCCGGAGGGGGGTCGGGAGTCGGGTCGGGGTCAGGAGCACGGGTCGGGTCGGGTCGGGTCGGGAGGGGGGTCGGGAGTCGGGTCGGGTCAGGAGCTGGGCGTGGGAGGCAGCCTTATGCACGCAGCCCCAGTGAGGCCATTCGGCCAGGGCTAGGGGGCTGCGTGCTTCGGGCCCCTCCCACTGTAGTGCGCTTGTGCAGAGGTCCCGGCACTGTTTTCAGAGCAGGGACCTGGCTCCGCCCCCTACAGCTCGTGCTGCACCGCGCCTGGCTCCAGAGGACCAGCAGGAAGCCGGAGAATAGGTAAGTTTTTTTTAGGCGCACTTTGTGGCGCGAAAAACGGGCGTCCAGGTCGGGGCTGCGCCATTCTAGGCACGGCCCGAAACTTGGGCCCAATATATGCATCGGGAAAAGTTTTTTTTTAATGAATCGTCTATGTTTGAAGGGTATATTTGTTGTAATAAGCTGTGTAACAGCAGGTTAAGCTGGCCTGTTATCTGTTGCAGGTTTTGGGGATTGTGCTGAGCTGCCTGTACCTGGAGAAACTACCCGGACTGATGGACCAAGTGGACGGATTCACAAGGTCCATTCCGTACCAGCAGCTGGATCTGTCAGGGGCCGGCTGGTGCCTGTGTCTGCCCAGAGAGGAAGGTTACCAGCCAATGGAGGATGCTGACATCCCAGGAGCGATGCAATCTCTCCAAGAAATGCAACTGATCGGCACTGAACATGAAGAGGCCAATTGGGAATCGGCTCCAACGTCCAACATGTGTTGAAAGCGGTCACCAGCCAGTTCAACAACACTAAACAAAGATATACCGGGTTTGGCATTCTGCATATGTAGTGGGACTGGCTTTTATTCATTCTGGCTGGGACAACATCAAGAAGGTTGTGGGTTCAAGTCCCACTCCAGGAAATTGAGCTAAAATAAATCTAGGCTGACATTCCAGTGCAGGGCTGAGGGAGTGCTGCACTGTCGGAGGTGCCATCTTTCAGATGAGACGTTAAACCGAGGCCCCATCTGCTCTCTCAGGTGGATGTAAAAGATCCCACGGCACTATTTCGAAGAAGAGCAGGGGAGTTAACCCCGGTGTCCTGGGGCCAGTATTTATCCCTTAATCAACATAACAAAAATAGATTATCTGGTCATTATCACATTGCTGTGTGTGGGAGCTTGCTGTGTGCAAATTGGCTGCCACATTTCCCACATTACAACAGTGATTATACTCCAAAAGTACTTCATTGGCTGTAAAGTACTTTGGGGCGTCTGGTGGTCGTGAAAGGCGCTATATAAATGCAAGTCATTGTTTTTCTGTTAGTGATGGTGTCCCAATAAGGTGCTCAGTCACCACGCTAGCAAAAAGCCAATGACAAAGGGCTGTGTGCTGAGACGTGTAGATGTGGAGAAGGTCGTGTAGGTCACGTCTGACCCATTCAGACCCCACCGCTCCTGATTGTCAGTTCTGGGCCTTCCACCGCCAAAATACAGTGCAAATTAAATCTCTTTTAAAAGAAAAGGTCTCTCTAAATTTCTCAGCTAAACTTGTTGGAGAGTAACACAAGATGAAAGGTTGTACCATCTTGCCAGCAACTTCTCAAACTGCAATCTCCGATGTTAGTTTTCACTGGGCCACTGGGGAGTAGCAGAGCAGAGGGCACGTATTCCTGTTCGAAGACGGAGAGAATACTGCTCATGCGTTAACCCGGCCACTTTTACACTCCTCCTAACTTCAATTTGTGCAGCATTCAAATCATTTCTCAGTGCCATATTATTTTGCGTGCTTTTCCGTTATTGGTTAGCCAGTGCACACTTTATGCTAATGCCAAGTGATTTTGTCTTCTCATCTATGCAAATGGTGTTAGTTGATGTAGGTGGACATCACGCCAATCAGATGTACGAAGTGGTTGTCAGATCGCCCTCAGTGGGTAGCCTCGTACTGTTTCAGTTGGCATCGGCAGCAGTATAATTACAATCCAAGCAATGTGAAGTCCATACAGTTCCTGTGTATCCACAGCACCATCAGAGAAGTGTTTGTGAATTTAATCTTCTGACTTTTTAATGTTAGCAGGCACTTAATCAGCCTTTAACATTCATTCAATTGGAATTCTAACAGCAGTAAGGTCTCCATTTTCCCTAGTCAGGGATCAATGCGAACTCAGCAATATAATGGGGCTGTCATCTCTGTGTCGATCTAATAGCTACAGGTGTGACCCCTGCTGCATCACAATGCACAGAGTCTGTTGTTCTGTGACATCTTTGTATCTTAACTGAGTTATCCCGTGTCACAGCCCTACACTGAGTTATCCCGTGTCACAGCCCTACACTGAGTTATCCCGTGTCACAGTCCTACACTGAGTTATCCCGTGTCACAGTCCTACACTGAGTTATCCCGTGTCACAGTCCTACACTGAGTTATCCCGTGTCACAGTCCTACACTGAGTTATCCCGTGTCACAGTCCTACACTGAGTTATCCCGTGTCACAGCCCTATACTGAGTTATCCCGTGTCACAGTCCTACACTGAGTTATCCCGTGTCACAGTCCTACACTGAGTTATCCCGTGTCACAGTCCTACACTGAGTTATCCCGTGTCACAGTCCTACACTGAGTTATCCCGTGTCACAGTCCTACACTGAGTTATCCCGTGTCACAGTCCTACACTGAGTTATCCCGTGTCACAGCCCTACACTGAGTTATCCCGTGTCACAGCCCTACACTGAGTTATCCCGTGTCACAGTCCTACACTGAGTTATTCCGTGTCACAGTCCTTCACTGAGTTATCCCGTGTCACAGCCCTACACTGAGTTATCCCGTGTCACAGCCCTACACTGAGTTATCCCGTGTCACAGCCCTACACTGAGTTATCCCGTGTCACAGTCCTACACTGAGTTATCCCGTGTCACAGTCCTACACTGAGTTATTCCGTGTCACAGCCCTATACTGAGTTATCCCGTGTCACAGTCCTACACTGAGTTATCCCGTGTCACAGCCCTACACTGAGTTATCCCGTGTCACAGCCCTACACTGAGTTATCCCGTGTCACAGCCCTACACTGAGTTATCCCGTGTCACAGTCCTACACTGAGTTATCCCGTGTCACAGTCCTACACTGAGTTATCCCGTGTCACAGCCCTATACTGAGTTATCCCGTGTCACAGTCCTACACTGAGTTATCCCGTGTCACAGCCCTACACTGAGTTATCCCGTGTCACAGCCCTACACTGAGTTATCCCGTGTCACAGCCCTACACTGAGTTATCCCGTGTCACAGCCCTACACTGAGTTATCCCGTGTCACAGCCCTACACTGAGTTATCCCGTGTCACAGCCCTACACTGAGTTATCCCGTGTCACAGCCCTACACTGAGTTATCCCGTGTCACAGCCCTACACTGAGTTATCCCGTGTCACAGTCCTACACTGAGTTATCCCGTGTCACAGTCCTACACTGAGTTATCCCGTGTCACAGTCCTACACTGAGTTATCCCGTGTCACAGCCCTACACTGAGTTATCCCGTGTCACAGCCCTATACTGAGTTATCCCGTGTCACCGTCCTACACTGAGTTATCCTGAGTCTCGTGCTGCTAACTTACACCAGATTATTGTCACTGACTCTGGTCTCATGAGAAATTGCCGGAGTAATCAGTTATATTGCACCATCGGAACTGTGGCACTGGATCTATCAGCACCGCACCACTCATGAGTAATAGGAGAAAGATTGAGGAATGCACTAAAAACTAATTATATTAGCTATGGCACCACACTTCAGACCAGAGCAGTTTAGCCTCCATTACTGGTTGTTTTGAAGAGGGTCTGGATGAGTTCAATAGTCAGGACATTCTCTGTTCACCTCACAGAGCTGCACTTTGAATCCAGCCCAGACTGAGTAGTCCTCTATCTTTCCCCTTTCTACCTGCAAGGACCTCAGGCCACAGCGGTCAACACTGCAAAATTGGACACTGAGTTGTCTTGTTGCTCACAGTATCAGAAATGTTGTTGTCGGAGGTGGTATAACATACACACGGGCTGGAGGGGTAGGTTTTGGCATGTGACTGGGACCTATTGTTGGGGAGAGAATCCAGGAACTTTTACTCTGCATATGGCCTCTGAGCGTTTGATGCTGACACTTGATGAGCGCACAAATTCACCCGAGCAAAAGACCATTAAGAAGTAGTTGGATGACTATTTATCGCAGTATTAAACATTTTGGCTATAATTTAGAAGCAATTAGTGTGCTTTGGTTCCAGTATATTGGGTCCACGGGAGCGTGGTTTGTAGGGTTTAACAGGACAGGGTTGAAGGGTGACTAGGTTGATAATCGCAGCATTTGACTGATGTGACACTAGAGACTGATAAATTTATCTCCTCTTAAAATGTTTATGGCCGCTTTTAGCAAATTAAATAAATTTAAAAATCCGCAGTGATGTAAACCTTTGGCTGGCTTCCCTGGAGTGTGTCCCTCCATCATTTAAAGGCAGAGAGGGCGATTGGAACAGATTCAGGAGATTATTTTAGCAGAGCTTTATTTGAGTGGGCGTGGAAGAATGCCCCAGGATAAATGGAGCAGTAAAGATTTCCTGTAAACAATACTGAGTTCCTGCAGTCACCTCCTTTCAGGCGAATTCAGTCAATTCTACTTCATTGTAACGATGGATGCTGTCATCAAATCTAAGAGGGACCTGGATCAATAATTGACAGGGGCAAGTGATTAAGGGGTACGAGATTTAATAGTGTGTTATTTTTCAAACTTTAGCAGCCGGATGAAAAGCGGTGGCCCTGTACACTACAATGTTTATCTGACAAACAAGTGCAAATGACTGAAACTCTCGATTGTCACAGTTCATACTTGGCCAAATCCCATCCAGTATGAAAATATCCATGGTACGGGGTTGAGGAAACAGATGGATTAGTTATATTTAGTATGAACCTACAGGATGGGGTTGGATCCACTGTGACATTCCGTCCCCACTTCTACACAGCGTGCCATTCCCTCAGCAGCCCTGATCATCGGGGTCCCAATGTTGTCGAGACCTACCTGGGCAAAGTTACATGTTTAGGGAAATGTTGTAAGATGATTCTTTGCGGGAAGAGGCCGTCGGAGAAAAAAATTGTGTTTTTAAAAACCTGGAACGGTGTTGGTTCTCATTTGTAGATAACATTGATTTTCAAATACAAAACTGAAGGTGTGTTTTGAAATTAAATTATGAGAACATAGACTCGTGTCTGGCCACTGATGATGTTGTGACAGCTTCTATCACCTCTGTCGTGCTCAGATTTATGGTCCAATGTTGGGGTCAAAAAGTCACTGTTGGATTTTGTGATATTACATATTGATGGATCTGTTTTATAAATTGAATTGTTTCGATTTTGGGGACAAAAAAAGTCAATTACTCACCTACATAATTTATACAGGTGTCAATATTGTCTTTGATGGTTGTTAAACAAATTGAAGAGCAGAATGAGCTGGCCTGAACTGACTCCCACATACTCGCTAAGTGAAACTTTTTGGTAACATTTAGATCGTGGTGATTGGGGCATCTTCAGATTCTTTGTGTGGTGACCCATTGAATGTTGACCATCCATTGATTTTGTGGGAGTTCAGCAGATTTGATGCTGGTTGGATTTCTATTACTCTCCTATTTGTCGTTAAAATATAACAGGATCACAGAGCCTTAACCCATTGGCTCATTGTAACCATGCCAGCTCTTTGCTAGAGCAATCCACTGCCCCGTTCTTGACCCATAACAACAACCACTTGTATTTATATAGCGCCTTTAACGTAGTGAAACGTCCCACGAAGCTTCACAGGGTATTATGCGATTAAAATTTGCCATTGCCACATATCAACCTCTGCTTTAAATCTGTATCTTGCTGCAATCATTGTGCATGAGTGAGCTTAACCAGTGAGGCTGTTTGGCCACAGGATCAGCACCGCAGAAACCAATCCTGCCCTCACCCCACACAACGCGGTTCCAGCAAGGGAGAATTGATAGCAGTCAGGAGAGTGAATACTGGTCTTATTTCCATCCCTAATCAAGGGGCTGTCTGACCAACCGTAGTGTCATTGTGGCTGAGATCAGCACTGACCAGCACAGTACAGGACATAAGAACATAAGAAATAGGAGCAGGAGTCGGCCATTTGGCCCCTCGAGCCTGCTCCACCATTCAATAAGATCATGGCTGATCTGATCCTGGCCTCAGCTCCACTTCCCCGCCCGCTCCCCATAACCCTCCACTTCCCTATCATTAAAAAATCTGTCTGTCTCCACCTTAGATACAGAAAATGCTGGAAATCTCAGCAGGTCCGACAGAATCTGTGGATATGCTCTCTCTCCACAGACGCTGCCTGACCCGCTGAGATTTCCAGCATTTTCTGTTTTTATTCCAGATTCCAGCATCCGCAGTGTTTGGCTTTTGTATCCGCTTTAAATATATTCAATGACCCAGCCTCTACGACCCTCTGAGAGAAGAAATTCCTCCCCATTTTTGTTTTAAATGGGCGACCCCTTATTCTGAAACTATGGCCCAAGTTCTAGATTCCCCCACGAGGGGAAACATCCTCTCTGCATCTACCCTGTCAAGCCCCCTCAGAATCTTCTATGTTTCAATAAGATCACCTCTCATTCTTCTAAACTCCAATGAGTACAGACTCAACCTGCTCAACCTATCATGAAGACCCCCTCATCTCAGGAGTCAACCGAGTGAACCTTCTCTGAACTGCCTCCAATGCAAGTATATCCCTTAAATAGGAACCTGGGCTCATCCTGCTCTTTATAACTCAGCCAACCAGTGGACAAACTCATCTTTTAGTTATGTGGCCTCAATGTGCAAGGTGGGAGCTGTAGAGGCAGGAAGTTTGACGTGAATAAATACAACTTGTGACCCTCCCCATGATGGGACTGTTGACCTTCACTTGGTAAGTCGCTGTGCTGTGGCATCACGGAGCCAGGCATGGGGCAACAAAAGCTGCACTGGCTCCAGTGCGACATTTCGCAGCAAGCGGCTATTCCGCACATCACGGCTCACTTCAACAATACTTAGAAGTTGAAATAAGATTGGAACGTTTACATGGCTGAAGGAATCTAATTTGGATTTGAGCCCAATGGTGTGCAACATCACTTTGGTGTCTGAAAGGGGCAGGGAGCCAAATGTGTGGCTGGAATTGTTATTGATGGGGCAGGTGTGCACCTTTAACCCCAATTCAAAAAATAAAAGTGATGCTGCCTGCTTGATGGCTGGCTCACAATAAGCTGGAGGACACACAGACCAATCTGTTCTCTGCAATCATTTCCATCTCATTTCAGAGTCCTGGACTGTTATCAGCCACTCGAGGCTGTTTAAAATGAGTCAGTCATTCAAGCCTTCGACTAAAGTTCCAGCTCAGACCTGACGGTGCATTAAGCAGCGAAGAAATGCTTAATTCTTCCTTCTTTTATCCTGCATTTACATCCGGGCTTCCCCAATGCTCTTCTCAGTGGCCTCCCCTGCGTAGAATCTAACTCGCCCAAAACACACTTTCCCAAACTAGGTCCCACACTCAACTCTCGTCCCCAGCCTGTCCTCGCTGATCTGATCTGTACTTGCGTGCAGTCAGTCGAAGGCATTTGACCAACTGTCTCCCACCGTCATATCCTGCTGGGAAATAAAGATATCCCACACTTCCTCTCGGGTGGGCATAAACGATCCCACGGCACTACTTCGAAGAAGAGCAGGGGAGTTATTCCTGGTGTCCTGGCTAATCATCATCATAGGCAGTCCCTCAGAGTCGAGGAAGACTTGTTTCCACTCTAACTGAGTTCTCAGGTGGCTGTACAGTCCAATACGAGAATTACAGTCTCTGTCACAAGTGGGACAGACAGTGGTTAAGAGAAGGGTGGGTGGGACTGGTTTGCCGCACGCTCTTTCCGCTGCCTGCGCTTGGTT
Source organism: Pristiophorus japonicus (assembly GCF_044704955.1). Classification (NCBI taxonomy): domain Eukaryota; kingdom Metazoa; phylum Chordata; class Chondrichthyes; family Pristiophoridae; genus Pristiophorus; species Pristiophorus japonicus. The sequence goes on along the minus strand of NC_091998.1, from coordinate 68,063,379 downwards.
TCTGTATGCTCTAGCCGACGAGACTTGAGGTGCTCAGTGCCCTCCCGGATGCACTTCCTCCACTTAGGGCGATCTTTGGCCGGGGACTCCCAGGAGTCAGTGGGGATGTTGCACTTGGTCAAAGTCTTCTGGCCAATATTTATCCAGCAATCAACATAACAAAACAGCTCATGACCAAATAATCACATGGGAGCTTGCTGTGCGCAAATTGGCTGCCGCGTTTCCCACATTACAACAGTGACTACACTGCAAAAGTACTTCATTGGCTCTAAAGTGTTTTGAGACGTCCGGTAGTCATGAAAAGCACTATATAAGCTGTGGCAAGTGCCCGATTTCAGCCATTCTCCATCCTCCCTGTGACAAGCTCACCGGCATCGGCAGAAACACCACTATGACACCATCAAGTAATTTCATTCAAGTTCACCCCAGGAAATTAGGCGAGGTGAATTACATAGAGCGCCCAGCACAGATGCCGGCCGTTCAGCCCAACTGATCTAAGCCGGTGTTTGTGCTCCATACAAACCTCCTCTCACCCTATCAGCATACCCTTCTACCCCTTTCAACCTCCTGTGTTTATCTAGCTTTCCCTTAAAGGCATTCATGGTCTTCACCTCAACCACTCCCTGTGGTAGTGAGTTCCACATTCTCCCCACTCTCTGGGTAAAGGACTGATGGTCAGCTGCGTTTTTTTATATTTGTTCACCATGTGGGCATCGCTGGCAAGGTTGGCATTTATTGGCCATCCCTAATTGCCCCTCGAGAAGGTGGTGGTGAGCCGCCTTGTACAACTGAGTGTCGCGCTGGGCCATTTCAGGGGGCAGTTAATCATCAACCACATTGCTGTGGGTCTGGAGTCACATACAGCCCAGACCGGGTAAGGGCGGCAGATTTCCTTCCCTGAAGGACATTCGTGAACCAGATGAGTTTTTATGGTGACCATTACTGATGCTAGCTTTTTCTTTTCAATTACAGATTTATTTAATGAACTGAATTTAAATTCCCCAGCTGTCGTGGTAGAGATTTTAACTCACATCTCCAGGATCATTAGCCCAAGCCTCTGAATTACTAGTCCAGTGATATAACCACTATGCTCCCGAATCCCATGAAACATGGACTCCTTTCAGAGAATCATATGGGCTAGACTTTCCCGAGAGCCCCTCTATCGACTCTGGATCAGTCCCTATGGACTGGAGGGTAGCTAATGTAACACCACTTTTTAAAAAAGGAGTGATAGAGAAAACAGGTAATTATAGACCGGTTAGCCTGACATCAGTAGTGGGGAAAATGTTGGAATCAATCATTAAAGATGAAATAGCAATGCATTTGGAAAGCAGTGACAGGATCGGTCCAAGTCAGCATGGATTTATGAAAGGGAAATCATACTTGACGAATCTTCTTGAATTTTTTGAGGATGTAACTAGCAGAGTGGACAAGGGAGAAACAATGGATGTGGTGTATTTGGACTTTCAAAAGGCTTTTGACAAGTTCCCGCACAAGAGATTGGTGTGCAAAATCAAAGCACATGGTATTGGGGGTAATGTACTGACGTGGATAGAGAACTGGTTGGCAGACAGGAAGCAGAGAGTCGGGATAAACGGGTCCTTTTCAGAATGGCAGGCAGTAACTAGTGGAGTGCCGCAGGGCTCAGTGCTGGGACCCCAGCTATTTACAATATACATTAACGATTTAGATGAAGGAATTGAGTGTAATATCTCCAAGTTTGCAGATGACACTAAACTGGGTGGTGGTGTGAGCTGTGAGGAGGATGCTAAGAGGCTGCAGGGTGAATTGGACAGGTTAGGTGAGTGGGCAAATGCATTGCAGATGCAGTATAATGTGGATAAATGTGAGGTTATCCATTTTGGGGGAAAAAACACGAAGGCAGAATATTTTCTGAATGGCAGCAGATTAGGAAAAGGGGAGGTGCAACGAGACCTGGGTGTCATGGTTCATCAGTCATTGAAAGTTGGCATGCAGGTACAGCAGGCAGTGAAGAAGGCAAATGGTATGTTGGCCTTCATAGCTAGGGGATTTGAGTATAGGATCAGGGAGGTCTTACTGCAGATGTACAGGGCCATGGTGAGGCCACACCTGTAATATTGTGTTCAGTTTTGGTCTGCTAATCTGAGGAAGGACGTACTTGCTATTGAGGGAGTGCAGCGAAGGTTCACCCGACTGATTCCAGGGATGGCTGAACTGACATATGAGGAGAGACTGGATCAACTGGGCCTTTATTCACTGGAGTTTAGAAGGATGAAAGGGGATCTCATAGAAACGTATAGGATTCTGATGGGACTGGACAGGTTAGATGCGGGAAGAATGTTCCCGATGTTGGGGAAGTCCAGAACCAGGGGACATAGTCTTGGGATAAGGGGTAGGCCATTTAGGACCGAGATGAGGAGAAACTTCTTCACTCAGAGAGTTGTTAACCTGTGGAGTTCCCTGCCGCAGAGAGTTGTTGATGTCAGTTCATTGGATATATTCAAGAGGGAGTTAGATATGGCCCTTACGGCTAAAGAGATCAAGGGGTATGGAGAGAAAGCAGGAAAGGGGTACTGAGAGAATGATCAGCCATGATCTTATTGAATGTGGTGCAGGCTCGAAGGGCCGAATGGCCTACCCCTGCACCTATTTTCTATGTTTATATGGCCCACCCAGCAAAAACAGCAACATTTTGAAACTAATGCTGGAAAAAATTTCCATAATTAATTTAAAATTAATCGTCCGACGAGAAAATGGATCTTGCACGAATATTCTCAGCAGTTTCTCGGCAATTAAAGGGGAATCTAAATGAAACGGCATTTCCTAAAATGTTTTTAAAAATATAGTCCGAGCTGTGGTTGGGCCTAGGGAGGGGGAAACTTAAAAAAAAATTCACAAAAAAAAAAATTTAAAGTTAAAAAACATTCCCAAGACAGTTTTACAGTTAATCGCCATTTTACAATTTAACATAAATAAAGAACCTTTAACTTACCTCTCTTTGCAGAGCGCTCACCTGCCGCCCTGTTTAAGCTGCTTTGACCGGGCGGTTCCCTCGGCGACCTGGACGGGCTTCCGTTGAGGCCAAACTGACACCCTGGCGATTTTCTTGGCAGGGCACGTCGACGGGCGTTTTGAGATTTGGACAGTTCCATTCAAAAAGTAAGGGGGAACTTTCGTTGGCGGTTTCTCTCCCAAAAACAGCCGTACCACTGAGGAAACCACTGAAAATAAAGGTGAAAGTTTAGCCCATAGAATCATAGAAATTTACAGCGCCGGCCGACCAAGAGCTACCCAGCCTCATCCCACTTTCCAGCTCTCAGTCCGTAGCCCTGTGGATTACATCACTTCAAGTGCACATCCAAGTACTTTATAAATGTGATGAAGGTTTCTGCCTCTACCACCCTGTCCGGCAGTGAATTTTTAGAAGTTGAATTAACCGAGTTCCATGTCACTAAGTTACGTGTCATTTACATTGAGGATAGGTCCAAAAGTATCTGTGAGTAGAGTTACTCTGGTGGGGACCACAGAAGTAAGCACGAGTGATACTTAATGCCACACTGCTGTCAGTGGGGAAATTCTCAACCCCTCACCATCAGTTATTACTGAATAACCCTTTTCTGCATAAGAACATAAGAATTAGGAACAGGAGTAGGCTATCTAGCCCCTCGAGCCTGCTCCGCCATTCAATAAGATCATGGCTGATCTGGCCGTGGACTCAGCTCCACTTACCCGCCCGCTCCCCATAACCCTTAATTCCCTTATTGGTTAAAAATCTATCTATCTGTGACTTGAATACATTCAATGAGCTAGCCTCAACTGCTTCCTTGGGCAGAGAATTTCACAGATTCACAACCCTCTGGGAGAAGAAATTCCTTCTCAACTCTCTTTTAAATTGGCTCCCCTGTATTTTAAGGCTGTGCCCCCTAGTTCTAGTCTCCCCGACCAGTGGAAACAACCTGCAGCAGCTCCTCCGCTAGCCTGTCAGCTTTGCTATGTTCATGGTGTAATGTATTTGCTCCATAAGTTCTTTGCTTAAGAATTCAAAGCCACACATTGCTATTAAGAACTAGTTGGTTTATTAACAAAGGTTTAACAATCACACTACACATTACCAGTTCATCCACCAGGCTCACAACCTCCTGCCTCATCGTGGATAAACATAAGAACATAAGAATTAGGAGCTGGAGTCGGCCATTCAGCCCCTCGAGCCTGCTCCGCCATTCAATAAGACCATGGCTGATCTTCGACCTCAACTCCACTTTCCTGCACTATCCCCATATTCCTCGATTCCCTTAATATTCAAAAATCTATCGATCTCTGTCTTGAATATACTCAATAACTGAGCCTCCACAGCCCTCTGGGGCAGAGAATTCCAAAGATTCACCACTGTCCGAGTGAAGAAGTTTCTCCTCATCTCAATCCTAAATGGCCGACCCCTTATCCTGAGACTGTGACCCCTGGTTCTCGACTCCCCAGCCCGGGGAAAACATCCTCCCTGCATCTACCCTGTCAAACCCTGTAAGAATTTTTGTATGTTTCAATGGGATCACCTCTCATTCTTCTAAACTCTAGAGAATATCGGCCTAGTCTACTCAATCTCTCCTCATAGGACAATCCCCCCATCCCAGGAATCAATCTGGTGAACCTTCGTTGCACTCCCTCTATGGCAAGTATATCCTTCCTTAGGTAAGGAGACCAGAACTGTCCACAATACTCCAGGTATGGTCTCACCAGGGCCCTATATAATTGCAGTAAGACGTCTTTACTCTTATACTCAAATCCTCCTGTAATAAAGGCCAAAATACCATTTGTTTTCTTAATTGCGTGCTGTACCTGGCTGTTAACTTTCAGTGATTGGTGTACAAGGACACCCAGGTCCCTCTGAACACCAACATTTCCCAATTTCTCACCATTTAAAAAAATACTCTGCTTTTCTATTTTTCTGACCAAAGTAGATAACTTCACATTTCTCCACATTATATTCCATTTGCCATGTTCTTGCCCACTCACTCAGCCGGTCTATATCCCCCGAAGCCTCTTTGCATCCTCCTCACAACTTACATTCCCACCAAGCTTTGTATCATCAGCAAACTTGGATATATTACATTTGGTCCCCTCATCCAAATCATTGATATAGATTGTGAATAGCTGGGGCCCCAGCACTGATCCTTGCGGTACCCCACCAGTTACAGCCTGCCAACCCGAAAATGACCCGTTTATTCCTACTCTCTGTGTTCTGTCCATTAACCAATCCTCAATCCATGCCAGTATATTACCCCCAAAACCATAAGCCCTAATTTTGCTTAATAACCTCTTGTGTGGCACCTTATCGAATGCTTTCTGAAAATCCAAATACACCACATCCACTGGTTCCCCCGAACTATTCTGTAAGTTGCAACCTTAGAAATCTCTAACATGATTTCCCTTTCATAAATCCGTGTTGACTCTGCTCAATTTTATTATTATTTTCTCAGTGCCCTGTTACCACGTCCTTAATAATAGATTACAGCATTTTCCCTACTACTGATGTCAGGCTAACTGGTCTGTAATTCCCCGTTTTCTCTCTCCCTCCTTTCTTAAATAGCAGGGTTACATTAGCTACCTTCCAATCTGCAGAAACCGTTCTAGAATCTATGGAAGTTTGGAAGATGACAACTAATGCATCCACTATCTCTATAGTCACCTCTTTCAAAACGTTTGGATGTAGGCCAACCTCACAGGTTGGGGGAGCTGTTGCACTGTGAGTGGCTTAGCCAGTCACGTGATGTTCACAAGACTCAATAAAACCCCAGCCAGTGAGCACATGTGATCATCCTCACAGGAGCATACATTATGCATGGCAGATTTTGGCTTCTGCCAGCTCAGTGTTGTTGAGCTCAGGGTCTCTCTTGCCCCGGGGTCCTGTCTTCCTGAGCTTTCGGTCACCGACCTAACAAACAGCTGCCTGCGACTGAACACAGCTGTTATTTACCTTCAGTTTTCTCCCCGGAAACTTTCAAGGGCTGTGTGACAGACTGTCAGCAACCATTCTCCTGAGAGTGACTATCCGCTCCAGTTTCAACAATACTTTCCTCCCCACTCCTGAACAACAGGGAAGCTCATCTCAAACCTTTATCTCCAGCTATCGAGCACAGTTCAGTGCAGAACTAAGTGGCTGAGGCAAAAGAATTGAAAAGAAATCTTCTCGTCCTCGTGTTTATAAGATGCCATCCCCTGGAGGTCTGTCTCCATTCAGGTATTAGAAGGAATGACATTCAGAAATCCGAATCATGAATTAGAGGACTGTCTTCCTAAGAGGCCCTCAGGATGTGTCCGTGTGTGATTAAATGGCAATAACGTTACACGTTATGAGCAGGGACGGTGCCACATGCTGAGAGATGTCAAGAATCACTTACTTTAACTGAGGAAGTACAGATGTTTTTGATGATGAACTCCACAAACGGAAGGATATAATCCCCCAATACTTTCATTTTTGTGTTTTGTGCTTGTCAAAATGAGGGTTACTGTCGCCAAGAACAGAATACTTTGCCATTTGAAGTAGTCAGAGTTGACGTCAACTCCTAGCTCAGGCACAAACTTAGTCCCCTAAAGAGTCAAGTTTCCACAGCACTCATCCCAGCTTTGAAAATCCCTTGCCCTGGATTGACATCTGTGCTTCAGTTACACAGAGGGCCTGCAGAAATTGGGGGCGTTCTCCTTCGAGCAGAGGAGGTTAAGGGGAGATTTAATCAAGGTGTTCAACATCACGAAGGGTTTCGATGCAGAAACGGTTTCCAGTGTCAGTAACCAGAGGGCACAGATGTAAAGTAATTGGCAAAAGGACCAGAGGGGGGAATGAGGATAAATTTTTCGCAGCGAGTTGTTGTGATCAGGAATGCGCTGCCTAAAGCAGATTCAGTAAGAACTTTCAAAAGGGAATTGGATAAATATTTGAAGGGAAAAACTTTGCAGAGCTGTGGGGAAAGGGCAGGGGAGTGGGACTAATTGAGTAGCTATTTCAAAGAGATGGCACGGGCATGATGGGCCGATTGGCCTCCTCCTGTGCTTTAACATTCGATGAAAAGCTGCTTTGAAACTGCATCAAAGTCATTTCACTGATGACGAGGACCAATGGCTGACTGTGACTGGATTGCCTGGATTTCCTGATTGGGATCATGGTAATGAAGGCAGTAACCGTGGGTTATTGACAATCCCAATTGGAAAATCTAGGCAAACAAGTTGTTTTATTGGTGTTTTGGGGATTGGATTCCATTCATTTTTCCATGAAAGATCAAACATCGCTGGCCTTTCTGATGATCATTAATGTGAGTAAAGATTTATGCTCGGGCTCAGACGTCACGGGACATTGTTCTCAACTAAAATACAATTGTTTATTTTGGTTATTTACAGCTTATCGTTTTATCTTGCTGATTATTTGTTCTTAATCTCTTGATTCAAAATGAGACGAGATGAAAGGGATTGGCAGACAGTGAAGTGCCGGGTCAAACACTTCAGGTTAGCGAATTGGGCAGACAGGTGGCAGATGCAATTTAATGCAAAGAAGTGTGAGGTGAGGAAGTCTGGGAGAAAGGAGAGCTCCCACTCGATGGAAACTCACTGAAGGGACAAAAATAAACTCTTTCTTAAATGTGTGAATAAATGGGGGTAAAGCCACACAAAAAAAATCACTCGTCATTTGAGCTTTATCAACAGGGCCACAGAGAACAAGATGACGTTTGTACAAACCAGTGGTTAGAGTGTCGTGTGGTGTTTGGCAGCTGATTATAGAGAGAACATTGAACCGATAGAGAGCACAGATTCACCAGCAGAGAAGCTGTGATCATTATGAGAGACTTGAGATACTGAAGCATTGCAGGCTAAGAGGAGATTCAGTAGAGTTTGTTTTTAATTAAGAAGGGTTTTGGTAAGATTGAATGGGGAAAGATTATTTCCTTTGTTTGGGGAGGCACTGAGAATGATGACAGAGGTTTGGAGCGATTTCTTTATGCAGCAGGTTGTTAGCGCATTGAATGCTTTGCCAGAGTGGGTTGAAACGTGTTCTAAGGTAAAACTGGGCAATATTTAAAGCAAAGATCCGGAGCTTATGGGGAGACCAAGGGGTCATGGTATTCATTTTGGATTACTCTAATGCTTTAATGTCAGCTGTGGCTCTGTGGGCAGCACTCTTGCCTCTGAGTCAGAAGGTTGTGGGTTCAAGTCCCACGCCAGGGACTGGAGCACATAAATCTAGGCTGACACTCCAGTGCAGTGCTGAGGGAGTGCTGCAGGTTCAGAGGTGCTGTCTTTTGGATGAGATGTTAAACCGATGCCCCGTCTGTCAGGTGGACATAAACGATCCCATGGCACTGTTTTGAAAAATGTCCAGTGTCCTGGCCAATAATTACTCCTCAATCAATGTAACAAAAACAGTTTATCTGGTCATTATCACGTTAGATTTGTGGGAGCTTGCTGTGCGCAAGTTGCCTGCCACATTTTCCACATTACAACAGTGACAACACTCCAAAAGAACTTAATTGGCCGTAAAGTGCTTTGAGATGTCCGGTGGTCGTGAAAGGCGCTATATAAATGCAAGTCTTTGTTCCTTTTAGTAAAGAGCGGGTACGACTGGAAGGGCCGAGTGACCTTCTTCTGTGCTGTAAACTTGTGTAGTTCTATGGATTAAACAGCAAGGGGTCTGACAGTGTCACTGTCAGTGCGTACCTTTAAAATAATCTTGTAGATTTGTGTTTGTAGATTTGTTTTATTGCTTCCGTATTGATCTTGAGGGGTGTAAGACAAAGGTTCATTGAACTCCCTGCCTCTTTTCCCTTGTTGTTTGTACGTGGCATACAACGCAGTGTGCTTCTCCTAGAAGATCTTGCTTGACCAACCTCATTGAATTTTATGAAGCAGTAACAGAGAGAGTAGACAAGGGTAATGCAGTAGATGTAATATATCTAGATTTTCGAGAAGAATAGGGAGGTCACTTATTACTGGGAGGGTGGAGTCTGGGTGGGGTAGAGGAACAAAGGGATCTCGGATACAAATACACAAATCACTAAATGTTGTGACACGGGTTAGCAAGGCAATAAAAAGCAAACCCAGCACTCGGGTTTATTTCTAGAGGGATAGAATTGCAAAGTCGGGGAGTTATGCTAAACCTGTATCGAACCTTGGTTAGACCACACTTGGAGTACTGCGTACAGTTCTGGTCGATATATTATAATAACGATATAGAGGCACTGGGGAGAGTGCAGAGAAGATTTACAAGGATGATACCAGAAATGCGAGGGTATCAGGAAAGGATGAACAGGCTGGGTCTCTTTTCCCTTGAAAATAGAAGGCTGAGGGGTGACCTAATAGAGGTCTTTAAAATGATGAAAGGTTTTGATCGAGTGGATACAGAGAATGTTTCCATTTGTGGGGAAGAGCATAACTAGAGGCCATCAATATAAGATAGTCACCAAGAAATCCAATAGTGAATTCAGGAGAAACGTCTTTACCCAGAGAGTGGTGAGAATGTGGAACTCGCTGCCACAGGGAGGGGTTGAGGTGAATAGTATCGATGCATTTAAGGGGAGGCTGGACAAGTGTATGGGGGAGAAGGGAATAGAGGGTTATGCTGATAGATTTAGGGAGGAGGCTGGAGTGGGGCATAAACGGCGGCATGGACTGGTTGGGCCCAATGGCCTGTTTCTGTGCCGTATATCTCATGTAATCCGAGATTCAGATTGCTGGAGTGCAGATGTTTAAATGCACTGACCTTTACTGCACTGTCTGTGCAACACTCGGGTTAATGAACAATTGTCCCGCAGTAATTTCAAGCTGAATTCAAAATCTCAAAGTTCCAGTGTCCTGCAGCTAACTCCCAGATTTATTTCATCTCAGTTATTGATTTTCCACAAACATTGGCTCGGCCGTATTAAAGAACTACTTAAGGCAATCAATGAAGCGCTCGTTTGTAAATTGACTGGTGCAGCCAGTAAATTAAAGAACTGCATGGTACTGTCTTGTCATTATCCTTAAAGACACAAAACCTGCAAAAGTGCATATTCCAGGAAGTGGCCTCACAACAGCGGATAAATCACTGGTAATTTGTCGGCAGGAATCGGATTAAATACTTAATTTAAGTGAACTGGCCTTGTTTGTCATCCAGCTGGAATGGCCCTGCTCTAACCAGAACAATAGACAAGTTCAATGGAAACCAGTGAAATTCATCAGACTAAGCCCGATTGGAATGAAGGAGAGAAGGTGGCATGTTTCAATGGCCAATTATATCTGCCACGACTAGAAATCAGAATGGATTTGTTCAAAGTCGGTTTGAGGATGAACACAGTTGGGTGTTTGATTGCTCGAGAGGACTGAGGGTGATGTGAGTTACAATAAGTCCTTTCAGTTTTAGGATTTGTGAACCTCGATGGAAGTGAAGTCTCTTCAGCTTGACCTACTGCAGGGCGACTTAGTGACACTGGACAATCTTCACCCTGTTCCTCGCCGTGGGTTGATGTGAAGAAGATCACAGATAACGAAGCAGCCCATGCCAGCTTACAGCAAGACCTGGCCAACAATCAGACCCGGGCTGTCAAGTGTCAGGTAACATTCGCACCACACACACATCCAAGGTAATGAATATTGGAAACAAGAGAATGTCCGCCATCTCCCCTTGGTTTTCAATGGCACCACCATTGCCGAGCCCCTCACCATCAACATCTTGGAGGCCGCCATTGACCAGAAGCTGAACTGGACCAACCATATTCTCACCATGATTACAAGAGCAGGGCAGAGGCTGGGGGCACAGTGACAAGTGGCTCTCCTCCTGACTGCTCAAACTCTCGCCACCAACAAAAAGCCTCAAGTCAGGGCATCTCTTGTTCTTGCTTTCTGCCTGTTCGACTCTAAACTATGTTCTCCTTAAAAGTTCTCATCATCATCATAGGCAGTCCCTCAAAATCGAGGAAGACTTGCTTCCACTCTAAAAATGAGTTCCCAGGTGGCTGAACAGTCTGATACGAGAGCCACAGTCCCTGTCACAGGTGGGACAGATAGTGGTTGAGGGAAGGGGTGGGTGGGACTGGTTTGCCGCACGCTCCTTCCGCTGCCTGCGCTTGGTTTCTGCATGCTCTCGGCGACGAGACTCGAGGTGCTCAGCGCCCTCCCGGATGCTCTTCTTCCACTTAGGGCAGTCTTTGGCCAGGGACTCCCAGGTGTCGGTGGGGATGTTGCACTTTATCAAGGAGGCTTTGAGGTGTCCTTGAAACGTTTCCTCTTCCTACCTTTGGCTCGTTTGCCATGAAGGAGTAATGGCAGGATTAGGTCTTTTATTTTAAATATTCATACTATACAAAACCAGTATGAAAGTTACTGAGACACTTCACAAAGCCAGTGTAGACACACACCTTCCAATCTCGAGACACTCCATAGTAATGTCTCTCCTCACTCTTATACAAAATCATAGTATCAATGGTACATGCAAATAATTAACATACAGACAATGTAGACTAAACCACCATTGTCCTGAAATCACGGCTAACGGCTTCATGAATTACTGTACACAATCCAGGTGATCAGCAAAGTTTATTCAAAATCAAGTCTTCGATTCCATGCATAGTATCAATGATATATACAAATAATTAACTTACAGATGATGTAGACTAAATGACCAGCTACCCACTGTCGTAAAATCACGTCTCATTGCCGCAATCGGCCCTTGCCATGAATTACTGTAAATACACAGATGATCAGATCGACACATTTGATCAGCCGAATGGCTCCACGTCACCGAGCATTTTATTTTAGTGTGACATTCACTGCTTTGATCCAAACTTCAATACACTCCATGTTCGTCAGAAAGCTGCTTCAATCTTTAAAGCAGCCTGTATCATCTCCAGACTGCGTTGAAAGCGAGGGAATTCAGAAATACGGGCTCTCGCTCCCACATATGTTATTCAGCTCACGGCAGGGACACTTTGGGGATAAAATTTAAACGCATGACATCAAGAAGATTGTCAAAGATTCCTTGTGAGCCAAAATGCTGGTGAATGTCACCGGGACCCTGAGGCCCAGCCACCTACTCAGATAAAAAATGGGGACACACATGAGCAAACTGACTTGCAGCCTTCCATTAATGAATAACCTGAGCTCTCAAGAACTATGTTTAACCTTTTGTGCAAGCCCTATTGCTGGGCCAAGGAGTTCCAAAGAACTGCGATATGTTGCTTCTGAGGGGTTAGGGAGCTGATGCCGTGGCTATCTTGTGTGCCAGGTTGGTGCGAAGATCCTTTCTTTCAGCGTCTCTTCGAATTCCCCAGAATTTATCCAGGAGTGTGTTGTCTTAAAACGAACTGCTGTTTGTTCACTTGAGCAGTGCCGAAGGGCGGTAAGAGAAGGGATAACCAGCCGTGGATAACCAAGGAAATAAGGGAGAGTATCAAATTACAAACCAATGCGTATAAGGTGGCCAAGGTTAGTGGGAAACTAGAAGATTGGGAAAATTTTAAACGACAGCAAAGAATGACTAAGAAAGCAATAAAGAAAGGAAAGATAGATTACAAAAGTAAACGTGCGCAAAACATAAAAACAGATAGTAAAAGCTTTTACCGATATATAAAATGGAAAAGAGTGACTAAATTAAATGTTGGTCCCTTAGAAGATGAGAAGGGGGATTTAATAATGGGAAATGTGGAAATGGCTGAGACCTTAAACAATTATTTTGCTTCGGTCTTCACAGTGGAAGACACAAAAACCATGCCAAAAATTGCTGGTCACGGAAATGTGGGAAGGGAGGACCTTGAGATAATCACTATCACTAGGGGGATAGTGCTGGACAGGCTAATGGGACTCAAGGTAGACAATTCCTCTGGTCCGGATGAAATGCATCCCAGGGTATTAAAAGAGATGGCGGAAGTTATAGCAGATGCATTCGTTATAATCTACCAAAATTCTCTGGACTCTGGGGAGGTACCAGCGGATTGGAAAGCAGCTAATGTAACGCCTCTGTTTAAAAAAGGGGGCAGACAAAAGGCAGGTAACCATAGGCCGGTTAGTTTAACATCTGTAGTGGGGAAAATGCTTGAAGCTATCATTAAGGAAGAAATAGTGGGACATCGAGATAGGAATAGTGCAATCAAGCAGACGCAACATGGATTCATGAAGGGGAAATCATGTTTAACTAATTTACTGGAATTCTTTGAGGATATATCGAGCATGGTGGATAGAAGCGTACCAATGGATGTGGTATATTTAGATTTCCAAAAGGCATTCGATAAGCTGCCACAAAAAAGGTTACTGCAGAAGATAAAGGTACGCGGAGTCAGAGGAAATGTATTAGCATGGATCGAGAATTGCCTGGCTAACAGAAAGCAGAGAGTCGGGATAAATGAGTCCTTTTCGGGTTGGAAATTGGTGGTTAGTGGTGTGCCACAGGGATTGGTGCTGGGACCACAACTGTTTACAATATACATAGATGATCTGGAAGAGGGGACAGAGTGTAGTGTAACAAAATTTGCAGATGACACAAAGATTAGTGGGAAAGTGGGTTGTGTAGAGGACACAGAGAGGCTGCAAGGAGATTTAGATAGGTTAAGCGAATGGGCTAAGGTTTGGCAGATGGAATACAATGTCGGAAAATATGAGGTCATCCACCTTGGGGGAAAAAAAACAGTAAAAGGGAATATTATTTGAATGGGGAGAAATTACAACATGCTGCGGTGCAGAGGGACCTGGGGGTCCTTGTGCATGAATCCCAATAAGTTAGTTTGCAGGTGCAGCAGGTAATCAGGAAGGCGAATGGAATGTTGGCCTTCATTGCGAGAGGGATGGAGTACAAAAGCAGGGAGGTCCTGCTGCAACTGTATAGGGTATTGGTG